>NW_015113211.1:318784-339520 GCF_001443285.1 Poecilia latipinna
GACGACGTCTTATCAATGTCTCTCATAGTATGAGGTAGGCTATATAGTTCCAATGGTCTTGCCTAAGGACCCACACTGCATAGCTCAATTTTACTGTTGTAGCTGTTTGCCCCAGCCCGGGTCTCCCGGGTGGAAGACTGGTGACTTACCCACTGAGCTATGCTACCAGCCTAATGCTCTAAGTATGTTTTAAATAAACTGAGCCTGGATGACATTGAACCCAGAGCAACAGTAAGGCCCAGAACCACACACTAACACACCTAATGTCAATTAGAGACTAGTAAACCTGACATGCATGTTTTTGGACTTTGGGAGGAAGCCCAGCAAGAACAGGCATACTCAAATCCCTGGGTGGGATTCGAACCGCTGACCTTTTTGCAGCCAGGCAACATGACTTACAACTTCTCCACCACGCAGCCCTCAGTTGACATTATGTCCCACCAATCTAGTGTCTCTCCAGGGGGGAAAAAAATATCATTAACCTGGTAATTTACTGCCATAACAGAACCAAATTAGTTCTGTATAACCCATCTATCAAGCCATGAGCGAGACTGTTCAGAAGATTTAAACTGCGTAATCATAATTACACAGATGCTTTATGCAGGGGGAATTTTACTGTGCAACCATTAAGCAGTCCATCGACTTCTCGTGATATATTTCTTTTATTTATTTTTTTTTTACCGCACAGGACCGACTGCTGTGGAAATGATGCATTAGTGAGCGGATCAGACAGACAACCGTGACGCATGTCAAGCTTTTTTTTTATTACAATCCAATCATCGCCCTGTCTGCGTTTCATACACAAATCACTGTTTTAACATGGCACAAGCAAATACTGCTCATAGGTTTTTATGCCGAAAGGGCTGAAATATAAATAACTGTATTCATACAACAGAAGAAAAAAAATAAAAAAATAATAATACTGCAAGATTGTTCATTTTATGGCAACGCTCGTGTCTGTAATCATTCATAGCCACGGTTTTATGTACAATCACATACATAGGTACAATAAATACTTGCATATTAAAAAAACAAAAATTATACATATAAAGGCATTTTACAAAAGTAAAAGAAATGATACGTGTTGTGTTACCTGGTAAACAAGAGTTAAATGTAAGAAGAAACTAACAAAAGAAAAGAGGCCACACTTAAATAAAATAATCCCTTCATTATGACACCTGAGAACCTGATTGGACGACGTTCTGACGATCAGAAGTGCATTTGTCAGTCATGACCTTCAGTAAGACACAGCCTGCTTTCGTCCCCGTGTCTTTAAATACTTGCCGAGTCGTAGATTAAGACTAGTGAATTTCCTTTGGCTGAAGGCTGCGCACGTAAGGCACCGAAATAGCACCACACACACACACACACACACACACACACACACACACACACACACACACACACACACACACACACACACACACACACACAAAACGGCTCACAACAGTAACAAAATGGCTTTTTATTTTATGTATAATCCATGCATTTCCTTCTGGACTTTCTATTTTTTATTTTTATTTTTTTAGCAGATCAGGTCATAGAGTGTAACAGTGGCCAGAGAGGAACAAAAATAAAAAAAAATTAAAAAAACTGCGCAAAGTATAAAGTACCCTGTTTTCTTTAAATAAAACGACAAAGCAGAAGGCCAGAAGACGATGTGCAGTTTGGATATAGAAAAGAACGTGAGGTACACGACGCACGAGCAGCACTTTGGACAGACTCACTGCGAATTTAGCAGACTGACTTGTCTCTGGGGTCAAACAACCCCAACATCTTCATTACATCTCCAGAGTTTCTGAGGAATCTTATTTGGCTTGAGGTGAAGTCTTTTTCCTCTTATTCTACCAAGAAAATAGAGAGAAGATGCCCAACTGTTGGGTAAATGAAAACACTAAAGGCTAACAGCTCTTTTCTGGTTACTGCATGCTGGACCAGGGGACTTTATCTTCCTTGATGTGTGGCATCATGAACTCTGTTTTATCAGAATCCTGTCATGTGTCCATTTACACAGCTGAACAGAATTACAAAGCCCTGCAAAAGCATTCAGACCCTTGAACTCTACCGAATTATAACCACAACCTTAAAAGTAGCATTCAGCTCCTTTTTTATTTTGATGCCGCTAAATAAAATAATACAGGTCATCTGGAGTTCAGGTTGTGGCCA
This sequence comes from Poecilia latipinna, assembly GCF_001443285.1. NCBI lineage: Eukaryota > Metazoa > Chordata > Actinopteri > Cyprinodontiformes > Poeciliidae > Poecilia > Poecilia latipinna. Next base: position 320,951 of record NW_015113211.1, read on the forward strand.
ATTATGGAGAAGATATAAAGCTAACACCCTGAAAGCACCACCCCAGGGTGACACATGGTGGTGGCGGCATCATGCTGTGGAAAAGGCTTTTCTGTATGCACTGGTACATGTCATATATTTTTTACCACCCGTGTAACTTTGTCCCTCAGACGTCGACAATCTGTAGACGCCAAACTGCCAGAGCTCCGCAGCTGCACAGCAGAGACATTTCTACAGCACCTGACCCCGTTGATTTCCACTTGCTTAAAGAACCTCCAACCTCCTCCTCTCTCCAGCCCGAGCGAACGAAAGCCAGAGTTAGCAGCGAGGGAAGGATTCCCACGCTGTCCAGTTGGCTTCAGACAACCGGTTTCAGATCGGATCAGCCTCAAGCGCAGCAGATCCGAGGAAAATTGAGCGGGATCGGGCATGTAAGGGAGAGGAATTTAAACGCGGAGGTCGCGAAGGAGTTCAGTGGCTCAGTAAGTGGAAGCAGAAGCGCACAGAGTCAGATCGACTTACTGCAGGACAACCTCTTAAAGGTCCGGCAGCTGACAGCCGCTACATAATGCTTGTACGTATAAATGCTGCTGCTGCTTGAGGAGTAATTGGTTTGTCAAAAGAAAACTGCATGAAAACATTTGGTTTGGCAACAATCACAACTCGATTACTGGACTTACTGGAGAGAAAACAAACACACACACTCACTCACACACACACACACACACACACACACACACACACATATGGCTGCACTGCATAGTAACTTCAAAGTTAAACATTAGTGATAAAATGTGGAAGGAAAATCTGACATAAACTGCATTAATACTAGCATATTTAGCGCAAGCTTTTGACAACAAAACCTTTAAATTATTTTACAATACAAAAATAAATGGCAAGTAGAATAAATAAGAGATTTGATCGGTCTATTTACAGTACTTACAGTGGAATAATTTACACTATACACAGACACAATGAGTCAAAGAGGTGATGGATGAGTTTGAGCTCCAAGTTGGCAATAGCACCATTGATGAGGAGGGAAATTGAGCACCAGAAGAAGAATGCACAGCGCTGCAAGTAAATAAAAGCAAAGCACACAAATGCGATTAACATCCAGCCGTTTTAAGAACTGTCCAAGAAAACATGTGTTAGATGAGCAAAAGAAATTGCTGCCAGCATCTATTTTGTAACCAGAAACATAATACTGATATATTTGTTTTATCTTCTGTAATAACTGAAAATCCACCTGTTTTGTTGCTGCATATCTATTCAACTGTGACAGGCAGAGCGTCACCAGAGGACGGCGTACATTTTCCACAGTAGCCTCCGCAGAACCCCGTTACTCTGCTGCCATCCTGTGGACACAGAAATAATGACATGAGCTGACACTCGAGTAATTTTTCAAAACAAATCAGTGGGGCTATAAGAATATATTACATAGATATTTTTTAAAGGCATAGTGATATATTTCTTAATCATTTTGGCCAGTTTTAAGTATTATGGCTCACAGCTAATGAACACCCAACATTCAGTTTCTTAGAAAATTTCAACATTAAATGAGAAAAAAGGGGTTTTAAAACAGAAATGTGGGCATACTTAAGATTATTTGTCTTTAGTATTTGGCAAGTGATGTAGATACAAAAATTAAAAAAGTAAATCAACTAAAAAAAAAAAAAAAAATCAACCAGAGGTTTATGAGCTGATATGAAGGTGAATCTAAGCAAATCGAATACGGTTACGTTTGGCATGTGATGGATGTGTGTGTGTGTGTGTGTGCGTGTGTGATGAGGTACCTGTGATTTCTGGATACGAGTCACCGCGTAGTTTCCCTGGGAGATCCAGGTGATTTCCTCAGCCACCTTGAAACCTGTTCCTGACAAGTTGATTCTGAACCGTCCCTAAAGCAAGACAGCAACATAAAGAGTGGATACAGGGCAAAATGAAAGAATGATGCAGTAATTTGAAACAATTATGAGAAAAATATGCATTTTGAGACATAAAATAATGAGACGCATCGAACATAAACAACAGAGACACAGAAAAGAACTGGTGGAGGGCCAACAGTTTTCCAAACAAATCCAAACAACATTTTAGCATGTAGTCAAAAAAAAAAAAAACGTTCTGTGAAAGTAAACATAACCATGCACGAAATTAAAGGCTTCAAAAACATACTGGCTTATTTTTTCACAGACATGCTTTAATATGTTGCAGCATATTAACATATTAATATGCTTGTTCTTAACATAGCTTTAAGAACAGGTACGTTCTTATAGTTTCAACTGAAGGCTAAAGTTTTGATTCTTTCCTATATCTTTGCTTATTTTTACAGTGAAACCTAGTGGCGGTTTTTGACATTGGCCAAACGGGAAGTTGCCCAGGGCGGCATCAGACTACAGGGTAGAGTGGCACAAGAATTACATCAATAAAAACAATTTATTTAATCGCAGTCTAACAAATTAACCACAGAGTACCAGGCTGAATAAGCAAAGTTTTCTGTGGCATCCTCTTCCCTCTCACCATGAGTGGTTGAGTGGTGCCTCGAGCTACGTTCAACCAGGACATTTCATGAAGGGGAGAAAGTAGCAGTGGGACGGGCCATGCCCAGGGCGCCATACATGCAAGAACCACTACTGGCAAAACCTGATGTTTGACATGTTTTTCCACACTGTTTTGTTGCTGTGCTGCTTGTGTGATATCATCTGGTCTAACAGACTCTTCCTCCATCTCTTGACATTGCGTATCGTGCCCGGCGGGAGAGATGTTTACATGCAGGCGAGGCTGAGCGAAGCTTTCAACAGCCAAGGAAAAATGTCAAGAGTAAGGCAACAGAGACGAATTGAAGGAGATGCTACAGACGCAGGGCAGGAGCAACGGGTAGAAAATGCGAGAGGGCCGTCTGTTGCTTTGTGATTTGTTTGTTTTCCTGTTGAAATATTGGAGGTTTCATCTAAGCACAAAAGCCTCAGTCCCCTGCCTCATCTCACAAAAGGATGAAGTCTCCTTGGTTCAGGAGGTGTGAGTTAAAGTATCCCTCGCTGTCTTTATGTTGCTTTGAATAAAAGCTCCTGCTGAATGTAAAAGTCATGTCAAAAAGAGAAAGGAAGCATAAATCCTCGGCTCCCTTGACTCCTTCAACATAAACAGGAGCGTAGAAATAATTTACAAACTCCAGCTACAGAAGCATGCAGCTTTAATACAATGGGTCCATTTAGCACTTCCCGCTGTTTTTTGCCGTTGAAGACTTGTTCTGCATAAACGTAAGAACAAAATGCCTCAGGGTAGAGATTATTGTTTGCAGATGGTGCTCACCTGTGGACAGTCGGCCAGACTGTAGCAGTCTCCAGCTGTGGCAAACGGGACAGGACTCTTGCCGTCACGAGTGAAAGCAAACCGCCAATCTGTAGCTAAACATCGAGTAAAAGCAGAAAATTAAACTCGTTGGGACCCAAGAGAAAAACAAAAAATGTTTCGAAAGGATGCGTTTCACACAGATGTGAAACGTTAGCATCTATGCTAACGAGCAAAGAAATATTCGGCGACAAAAGCATTCTTACTCATCTGGAATGTCAGTATGCTTTTTGGTATCTTTCACGAATAAAAGTCTGAAAACTGTGGAAGGCATTTTCATGCAACAAATTTAGATTAAGTCCAGAGTCAAATGCAATTGAGAATATGCAACACGTTTTGAAAATTAATGTGAAAAGACAGACACAACTTCACAAAACTGGGAGAGAAATACCAAAAAGAACAAATTACTTACTAAAGATGAATGAGTATTAATTTTACTTTTACATTTTTGTTTTGTAAAACTCTACCTTAGCTTATTTTCACTTCATGATAGCGCACTACTTTTGCTCCCTTTCTCAAATGAAGTTGCTCTAGAATAGATAAGTTTGCTTTAATTAATGTGACAACATATTACAAATATCAAGCACTATGAACACTTTTGAAAGGCATTGAAGTTCTCAATAAGAGCAGCCTTCTTGGCAGTGTCAGTGTGATTCAACCGCGCCACAGCAGTTTTATGTAAGCCTTGCTAATGTCTGTTGTTTAAACTGCAGACATCTTGATCCCATTAACCCTCATGAAGCTGGACATAATTAAAAGGAAAAGACAGTCCTCATTTGAGTGTAGCGTAGAGTAAACATTAGCTCTGGGTGCGTGGGCCACTCACTGATGACGTTCATCCGTCTCAGGTCCAGGCGCACTTTAGAGAAGGTGGTCATGCCTGCGGCGGTGTAATCCCTTCGGCAGTCGCAGTCTTCTCTTCTGGAGCCGTTTTCAGGACACTGAGTAGGGTCGTTGAGCCTGGAGAAGTACAGAGGTAAAACCTCAGCTTCGGCTGACATGTCCATGGAATTTCCTCATTTTAGGAGAAAGCCACCAGAAGTCAGCCGGATTTTCGTAATAAACCCCGACGGCTCTCCTTGTTGTCCTGCCGGAGGTTCACCTGAAGCCAAAGATCTCGGAAAAATTCTCCTCTTCTCCAGTTGTCAAGGTGATGTACTCCTGTGGAGTCTCCGTCTGCATTCCTGCACAATAAACCTGAGGGCAAGAGAGACACAGGAGGAGCAAGAGTCGAGATAAAGGTCAGGGAAGAGAAGGCAAACAGAAGGAAAAGGGCAATGAGGTTTTAGAAGGATAAGGAGATGATGGAAAAGTACAATGGGCAAATTAAGGTCAACTCCAGACGTACAATCGAATAGATGCGTGCGGAGCTTCACTCTTTTCAAAATATTAAGCTTCTCAATGAGTCTGTTTCACAGAAGAAAAACAACAGATTCTTTCTGTACTCAGGTGATTAAAGTGTCTTACCTTGAGAGCTTTTCCTTGAACACTGAGAAAGTGTTCGCTGTCTGGAATGGGGCCGCTTGTGCTCTGGATCTGAAGACAGCTCGAAGGCAAATTGCCTTGGAGACAAGAGGAAGAAAACTAAGTGCTCAACAGAATGCTATTTATTTAAGAACACACATTTTGCTAAGTCATATCTACCAATGAACCCTATCTAACTAAGCTAAACTAAGGGTGAAGAGTCAATACGCGGAACAATAAATCTTTAAAGTTTAAGCTCGGATGCGGACTACTTCACCCAAAGTTTTCTGAAATGAATGATTCACACTGAGCTGCAAATACACTGGAGTTTGCAAGGATTGGATTTGATCTGATCCTATAACTAGAGATGCACTGAGAAATCTACTTTTGACCAGAACTGGTGTTTCTTTTTTTTTTTTTTAACCTGATTCAGCTGTTGTCCAACTCAAAAAACAGATACCCATACCACATCATATTTAACTCAGACATTGATTGGCGCATCTCTCTACCTTTTCACCTATAAGCATAGCGACAGCATTCAGGTCACTTAGCAGCACTCACAGCTTGGATTACTGCAGACTTTTCTCCTGTCTGGCTCTTCGTTTGGAGAACACCTGTTGCTTTCTCGTCCGTCTGCAGACACACACTGCACTGTCCTCTCTGCCACGCCGTCCCCACAGCTTACCGAGCACTGAATAAGAGAGAGGACAACCACAACAACGTAAAAGTCACTTCAATTTGGCGTAATTCATTCTGTTAAGCGTTTGGTTTTCAAGCTAGTAGTGTAGCTTCTTCAACAGTGTGTTAGAAACATTCAATTTTAGGCCTTTTTACAACAAGAAACCCATCAGATATTAACTAAATTAAAATTATTCAGATAAGCTCTGTAGGTTATTTATTGTCTGTTAAAACTTTAGTAATCTTCAAATCTCTCTAGGATAATGGTCATGGTAGCTCAGATAGACCCAAACAGGGCTATTCCTGTTTGTTTATTAGATTCTGGGGAAATTTCAAACAATGTATAAGAATTTTTTTTAATCATTTTTAATTTTACTACAAATTATTCACTCATATCAAATTATTTTATCACAATAGTTTTTGTGTATACTGTGAATGCATCACTCCTGTCTTGAGAAGTAATAGTGGCCTCATGTCGTGTGTTATGTCGTAAAGCTTTAAATGAATCTAGGTTGGTATCGACACATTTTTTAAAAGCACTTTCACTGAGGCCCGCTGCTTCCGTTAATGACATTAACCACGTTTCACTCGTTCTTTTTAATGACAACACAATATTTGGCTGGACAGCCTAGCTCACCGGTCCCCAGACTCCAGCCCTCCACTCCTGTGGAGGTGGACATGTGCCCAGATGACAGGGCATGTAGCTCTCTGGGGGGGTTCCAGGGCAATTGGACAAAGACTGATGGCCGTACTCGTAGTTGTCGTTTTCCACGTGCACCTCGCTGCAGGAGACAAGACGCTGACGGTAGCCCTGACCACAGCTCACCGAGCACTGGAGGAGAGAGAAAACCACTGGCATGAAGGAAGGGAAGTATTTCTCGACAAACTTAAAAGTCGGAGTTGGAAAAACGAGAGCGAATTAGGACAGAGACGCAACATCGGCTCACCTCTGTCCACTCCCCAGTGATCCAGATTAGCTCGCAAGCCTGTGTGTTGCAGCTCTCAATGTCCGGCGGTCTGATCTGGTTCACGCAGTACATTTCATGGACCTCGTGATGGTTGTAATCAACGCACTGCAATGCCCTCCTTCGATGGCCCGATCCGCAGGACTTACTGCACTGTTGAGGAAACGGGACGGAAAAGATGCGGTGTAACATCGGGATTGTTCCACTATTGGTGGGGCAAGAGAAAGTATAGTGGAGGTTAAGAAGGAAGGAGCAAGATGAAATAGTTTGTGGTTGTAGTTTGTGCTTTTATCACAGAAAGAAAACGTCAAAGCAAACGATCAGAGAAGAGGGGAAAACAATGTGCGAACAATCTCTTTTTCAAGAGACCAAAGAGGAAGTGTCCATTAAGAATATTTTTCTGAGTTTTTTCTTATTGTATGGTACATAGAGAACACCACTGCGACTCCCTCACTTGTTGCTGCACACTTCCAGGCAACTGGCCAAAAGAAAAATCCTACACTCTGCCACCCCATTTACACCCAAGACAAATCGGGACTTGTCTGGAAACACCCCAGAGGGTGAAAAAAAACATGATGTGGAAACTAGAGGAATGCCACCCATTACTCTAATTAAGGTAATGCAGCTTTAAAACTACAGTTGGAAAGCATCAGTATTTATTATTTACTGCATTCAAACTTGTGTCTCAATTGCCAAAGCACAAAAAGCAACCTAGAGGGAAAACTATACATTGTTTCAAGGAAGGCAGGATAAAAACACATAACCATCAAAATACGAAAATATGACGATTTATCAAAATACGGAAGCTAGTTGAAAGCCTGGAGTAAAAATGTATCCAGGCTGAAGAGAAACGTCAAATATTGTGACATTTCAGTCTATAACAGCCTTCTGCTTGAAACGTTCCAGCTGCGTCAGAAGTATCGCCATGGCTACATCCTGCTGCAGCTGCTCCTCGTCACTCCCATAATGTTGAACCCTGACAACTGGAAGAGCTGCGTTTAGTTGTGCTGACAGGCACTACGGTGTCAGAGCGTCTAAGTACAACTATCACCAAGACATGCATGAATTATGTCAATTTGTCACAGAGCTTCCATGTAAAGGGACAAAATCAGATTTAAAGAGGAAGGAATAAAACTTATACTGGTCCTTGAAGGCTCGGCTCCCGAATTTCAGGAATTCGGGGATTAATTGGGACCAAAAGGCTGGGACTTGCACACTCCTCTCAGTGCTAATTAAGCTCTGTTTTCAGAAACGCGGTTCATGCTGCTTTGTGATCCAAATCCGACATCAAGTGAACTTGACGAGGAAGAAACTCCGTCTGAACTTTCCTTTCGAAACGACCAAAGCCTTCAGCGGACAGAAAGTGAGTTTAGCTGAGGGAAAAAAGTGTTTTTCAACGCTTCAAACTAATTGCACTTTTAATATCAGGCATTTTATAGGGAACAACTTTCATGAAAGTAGTCAAGAAGAGGAAGAGCTGTGGGAAAACTGAAGCAGTCTGAGGCATAACCAAAATAAGGTTCTGCTTGGAGACCGAAAACCAGCAGGGGTCCCCGAAGAACTTTTGAATTCTCACAGAGTTTTATAACTTCATTTTCTATAGCAAGAGCCTGCTTTTTAAGTAAATTCAGTGGGCTTAAAATAGCAGAATTCAAATGGCTTTCTATCATTTCAAATATAAAATTGATATTTCTTTTTGCAGCTTTCCTTCAACCAGTCTACTGGCAATGTGCAGCAACATGTGGGGGAGGGCCAGTCCTGCACTAACTTATGCTTCAAGTAGTCAGAGAAAACTCTGGTCTTTTTCCTTTTGTGTTGTACTTTAATGCTGGTTCCTATTCACATGTGTTAGTTATGACTGACTGCTATGTGTTTTACTCATTTCTGCTTTTTGTGCTAGCATTTTGCATATTGTAATAGCAAATCGATTTTAACCATTAATTGCCAATTTACCTCAGTCACTTTTTAAGCACACACAAAGTTGGCCCCACCTTCCTGAGTCTACCTAAAGAGAGAAGTCTATAAAAAATAACCTAATCTTCTCCTTTTATACCCCAACTTTTACCCAACACCCACTGGAAATAGGTACAAAGGAAGGAAGGACAAAAGGAAGGAAGGCAGGAATAAAGGAAGGAAGATAGAAAGGATGAACAGATGGTTGGATGAGCCAACTGTGCCATTTTAAGGACAAGTAAATATAACGTATAGAGTATGTCTTGAGAATTAAAGTAGTTTGCACTGTTAAATTTTGAGTTGCCTAATGCAGGTATTTATTTCAGAAGTTTAATGTTGTAAAAAAAAAAAAAGTGAGGTTTAGAAATGTATGTTTCCTGGACCCAAATGTCAGTTATTCGAACATATGTCATTTATGTTATTTAAAAGTAAGCAAATTTATACATTTTTTGTCTGATTATGTCCTTAGTAAAATAAATCTGTACTTTTTGCTTCAACTTGAATAATGGTATTTTGAAGCAATGTCGCCATTCATTCACCTGCATTTCAGTAAAATCAATTTTTTAATACTGACCCCACCCGCAGCCCGTATCACTCCAACTTCCAACCTCTTCCAACTAGCTTTTTGGCTGTGACATATTTCTAAACTTTGGAAAGATTAAATGTTTTTCCGTCAATGTATTCTAGTGTTCCGTCTCTTTTTTTTTTTTCTTTTTTTTTTGAGAGGAAGAAAAAAACAAAACAAAACCCAGTTACACTAGGGGCTTCGCTGCCTCTGCCCTCCCCTCTCGTCTTTCTCTCTCTGGCCTTCTGACAACACAGTGGAGCCTCCGACGGGAGCAGCGACTCAACTTCAGTACCTTCATCCAGTGCCAGGTAAGGCAGCGCGGCCACGCTGCACGTTTTGACTTACAGACTGGAATGTTTAAAACCTGCAGGCATTCGCTCCGACTTACCGCCTGCCAGTCCCCTTCTCTCCAGCGGTAGCGAGCGGGACAGTCTGCGACGCGGCAGCTCTGGCTGGACGGCGGACGGGAGCGCTGGGCACAGCCGGTCTCCGCGGGGTTACGGCGGTCTCCGACCTGGCAGAAAACCTCCCTCCGCTGAACTCCGTCACCGCATGAGGCTGAACACTGAAAGCAGGAGAGGTAAAACCTAAGCCACTAGAAGTATTTCATTAACTGTAGGAACAATAGGGTTCAATTTAACTCGGTAGCCACGACGACAAGCAAATCCTCTTTGAGTTTTTTTTTTAAGCTAGCTCTGGTTTATTTTAAATATTAATGTTGAGTGCGTAACTCTTTTCCAAATATCTTTGTTTTTGCATTTTGAAAAAGAAAATGGTAATCTTATGAGATGAACCCTTTACACCAGTATTTAAATGCAACTTTATTACACTTTTGACAGGTTTTGCTTTTTAGCCATAGAATTGTGTATCTTGTAATTCAAAGTTGTATGGGTTCTTTGAATTTTTTTTATTAACTTAGTCATATTGTGCCATTTCTGTGAAAAGACTGAATTTTTACTCTGTCTAGTGTGTCTAGTGTTGTGAGCTTACAATAGATATAATTTACATAAATTCTAACAGATAAATAATGGTGTCATCTGTATTTAAACATGTTCTTTTTTCCAGTTATAAAGCTCGTTTTTGGAGCGTAACACACATTTCTCTTTGCACCATTTTCCACAGATATTAATACTAAATGGAGTGAATTTATATAGCACCTTTCTTGTCATACTGACCAGACCACTTAAAGCACTTTACACTAGAGCCCCCGTCACATTCATGTGTACGCCTTCATACACCAACATGCAGATGTTGGGCAACAATCATTACATGTACAATACATGTAGTGTATCACAAGTTATATTAAAGGGGAGGTGCTAGATATTTTCCAGGCACAAAATGCCATTCTATAGCAAAATAAAGTAACTTTTTATGACAACCTTTAGTTGTCATACAAATGCTGTATATATCAAACAAGACTTAAAGGAAATTTGACTTGAAATTTGCCTCTTGCCCTAAGAAGCTCCTGCTCTTTCCAACACTCCACCTTTAGGCCATCACAACAACGCTCCTTCGTTATGCCATTTACAATCATTGGACTGAGAAGTAGTTAGCATGACGCAGTTCCACCAGGCGTTTGGTAATTGCTGCTGCTGAGTGAGAGAGGCCTGCGGGAGGAGTGGTACTTTTTGAGGCGAAAGCTCGGCTGGAGACTGCAGCGGCAAGGAGGAGCTTGTGGAAATAGGCAGGGATTGGTGAGAGCAAGTGTTTAGGCACCCCTGAATGGCTGCCGTAAGATATTCAAGGTTTTCTAAAACATGCAGGAAAGAATCAAAAGCAGCACTTCTTTGTAGCATGATGTAAAGCACAAAAAGTCAATTTTACATAATACCCCACTTTAAAATTTCAAACATTAATTTATTTTATTTCAATTCTTTTTACAAAATACCTGAAAGGTTTGATGTGCCTTTCTCTTCACTCCCCCTTATTCAGTGTGTAGAACCAGTTTTTGCTGGACTTACCTGTGTCTGTAAACATCAACATTCAGGTATTTCCACGGATTCTTAGTTGGATTTTGTGGAATTCTGATACTGGAAAATGCTTTGAACTAAACTATTCCAATTGTGGTTCTGGTTGTGTGTTCAGGGTCGTCGCTCTACTGGGGGACAAACCTTTGCAGTAGCTACTTTAAAGTCTTTTGAAACTTCCAACAGGCTTTCGTTCAAGATTTTAAAGATACGTAGCTCCATCTATCTTCATATCAACTCTAATTAGTTTCACAGATTCCTACTGGTTCTAGATGAAGCTCTGTGAAATGTTCAAAACTTGGGATATTGTTTTGAAACCTTAAATTGCTTAAAGCCTCCTTACAACTTCCCCCCCATTCCCTTTGACCTGCCTGCTGTGTTCCCTCAGACTCCATGATGCTCTTCTCTAATCTTCCCTAACAAACCTCCGGGGCCTTGTCTCAGAGATTTGGATTAAATTACACACAGATGGGCAAAATTTCAACATAAGATGAACGGTTTACTTGTTACAATGTTTTATTTTTTTTTTTTTTTTTTTTAATTTAGGGTTAAAGAGTGAAGGGGTTGAATGTTTTGCAAAAAATAAATAAAAGGAAGTACAATTTTCCTTCCTTTTCAAAATGACGTGCTTTACTTTGTGTTGGTCTGTCACATGTAATCCCAGTAAAATCTCTTGAACTTTGTGGTTAGGACATGTCAAAAGATAGAAAAGGTTGGCGCAAATAGTTTTTGCAAGACACGGCACTCTCCTTCCAGCGCTTTGATTGCTCCCATTTACTCCGGGGCATGCGTGCTGCTCCACAGCTGTTTTGAGGAGAAGCACATCCTCTCTTGACGTGTGCACAACACTTGTGTGTCACCGCCTTGAGCGATGGAGTGAATTCAGAGGGAGATGGGGAGGAAGGAGGAAAATGGGCGGGAAAAAAAGAAGAAAAAAAAAGAGAGAGAGAGATGGAACAAGCACAATGCAGACGCCCAGGTGCAATCTGTTAGTTTGTCTGGGAACGTGACGCGAGAGAACGGCCTCTTGTAGAAACGCTGAAGTAAAAACACGACATGTGGTTTCCATTGCGGAGGCACAGGCTTACAGTGAGGCAGAGGATAAAAGGGACAGAGAGGAAAGGAAGGTGAGGGGCAGAGGAAGAGAAAATACAGAGAAGGGTAGATTTACTTTGGCTGGACTCGAGATCAAAGAGCCTGCACTTCCCTCCAGCTGTTCAACTGTCTGCGCTAAACTGTCACAGCCTTGGTCTTCAACCCCTCCGTTTGCCTCTGCCCTCGGCCCACCACGCTGTGATCTGCCAAGGCACCCCGTCCTAGTTAGTGGTTGTGTTTAAACGCTGTCAGGTTGCCCTGCACATGTTTCACAGACATGCAGACGGAGTTGCAAAGAACCTGGTAAGCATTAAAAGTGTAAAAGAGCAGAGGGGAATGAGGAGGGGCTGACGTGTCTGGCAGCGTGAGAACCAGAGACGGGCTCCGTACCTCTCCCCAGGCGCCGGTCTTCCACTTGGGGCACCTTCCGCCTCGGCATCGCCTCTGCCTGCTGGGTTTGGGGGACGAGTGGCGACAGTTTTCATCCGGGACGGAGCGGCCGGACCCGGTCACGCAGCTGACCTTTCGGGATTTCACACCTCTTCCGCAGGAGGCCGAGCACTGCAGCAGGTGGAGGAAGAGAGCAATGGAAATCAGAAGTTATTCTTTGTGCTTTACCCAATAATAAACACCAAACTAATGGAGATCTCAGTACCAACAGAATAAATAGGGTAACTTTTATATATATATATATATATATATATATATATAAATTAAGGGGGGAAAAAAACAAAAAGGAAAGTCCAGTGCCGACACATGCCCGGTTCACCCGGTAGCAGTTTTTTCACGTCCGGGTTCACCGAGTTATTGAAGGACTTAACTCTGTGTGACAGGCAGGCACACACACACACACAGTAGGGTTACAGGAGCAGGGATCAACTGTGCTCGGAAAATCTGAAAGGGGGCGTTTCACATCGTGGATGGATAAAAAGCGACAGGCTCAGGGTTGAACGGGTGCACAGCTCAGTGTGCAGCTCTGTCCAGACTGGACCGTAATGGACGGGGAACTCGCCACAACCTCTCACCTCGTTCAAGAAGGAGGAGGAAAGGTAGGACGATTTTGGGGGGGAAGCAACAACATTAAACTCGTAGCTTTTTTTGTCCTCTGAAGATAAAAAAAAAAGTACTTGTATTGTGCTATGTTTGTTCAAATTCAGTGCAACTTTATTGGTAGACTGTTGGATCATTCGACTGATAAAATGATCAGTTATTTTTTTCATTGAATAAAGACAACATGTGCAATAAGTAGATTGTTTTAAAGGTGCCCTTCAACTTTAATAAAAATGTTTTTGACTGTGTGGCTTGCGTCTTTTTTTTTATGCGTGACAACTTTTAGTAAACGGCAGTGCAGAAGGTTCCAGTTTTAGACTTGGCAGCAGACATTTCTTTTCAATCAATGTCAAGACGTGAAATTTATCCATTCAGTCAGAATTTAACAAAGAAAAAGAAGAGGGACTAGGGGTTTAGAGAGAATTTAGCTCATCAAGTTATTTACAGCCCACTTCAAACCACCGAGGCTGGGCTCTGTTCAGATGTGATGTCACTCCTTTCACTTTTTTTTTTTTGTTTTTGTCTTTTTTTGCAATTGTGCAAATTGAACCAGTTCATTAGGCTTCTATTCTCCAGCTGGGTAACAACCTGCTACATTTCTTGTTTTTCATATTTCTATTCAGAAAACTTGTATGAAATGTGATCCGGTAACAATTGTTCTAAATTTCTTGCTAAATTATCAGACTTCTGCATATGATGAAAGAACAATGACCTAAGAAGGGGACCGAAGTCAGTCAGCGGTGACCTTTGACACTGCCCTTGTTCCAGTGACTTTCACAGGCTTGCACTGAGGTCCGAGTCACCAGCACACAGCAGACCAGAATAATGAGGCCTAGCGAGTTCAAAGCCACGCTTCCGCCACAATGCATCATAGAAAAAGCGTTGGTGCGGCACTTTGAGTGACTGAGCGCAGTAAATGAGTTTGGAAGTGTGACGAAGCAGAGCAGAGATTCATCTGGATGAAAGTGGTTTTCAACACCTGATGTAGATGTTAATGTGAAGAAGAAAAAAAAAACGAGAGCGTCAAGATTAAAAAAAAAAACAGTTCAGCCATTTATGAATTTTCCCTTTCACTGCTTTGCAGAATTTTGGCTTCTATTCTTTTAGTTTAGTTTTGATCTGGGGAAGTTTTGTTTCATGGCAACAAAGGAAAGTTTGAGGTAAGTCATCATAATTTCATTATAGACTTACAGCTTAAAGGAAATAATTCAGGACTTTTGAGGTGAGGTTCTGTTAAAAAGTTGTAGGCAGTTAATAAATTATTTGCTCTAGTCAACTGCAGTATAAATCCAGATTAACTGAAGCTGGAGGGTGAAGCAAATGGCTAATCCAAGAAGGGTTTAAGTGAACTTTAAACATAAAAGTGGTTTATCTAAATATTATTTGACTTAATCCATCAAAAAGTTTGCATTGGGCACTTTAGTTACCCAGTAGTCAGTTACTAGTTTTATAGGAAAAGTAGATAAAGGGGATGATTTTCTGGGGTGAGACATACTGGGAATTGCTCATTTATAGTCTTTACAGGTGCTAAAAGAAAAAGCAGTTTAAATTAATGTTGGTTTATCGATTTCAACACTATCAGTTTTCTATTAAATTACTGTAACTGGTAATTCTGTGTTGCTTCACACAGGAAGACCATTGGTGATGGGCTGTTTAATAATTGTGTAATTGTTTGCGCAATGCAAAAGTGATGGCAGGTTAAATATCATCAAACTGTTATTGCATAAACTGTTGACATTTTGGAGATTGGATTTATTTTAAGAGAGTAGAAGTACACTTTATTCTTGGCTCATCTCGGATTATCCACTAGCTTCAGCTTTCTGCACCAACTAACTTGGATTTACACTACATGACGACGCCAAGAACGTAATTTACCACAAGCAGGGCATTTACTGCTTGTTGCCTTTTACCAAAACCTCGGTAACGATCCCACGTTTCCAATTCAATTGTCTTTCAAGTTACCGTTGCTCACTGTCCATGACAAGAGATTTATTGTTTATTCAAATAAGAATGAAATAAAACGCCTTGAATAGTACCTCTACTTCACTTTAATCATGACCTTTTCTGGAAATGCACAGAAATCCAACAAAAACCATAAAAAAATTAAATACTGACAGCATGATAATAAAGGAACAATAAATACAAGTAATTACATAAATATACAGAAAATAAATTTGCAACAGACTAATACTGCCATTTGCGAATAAGAGACATTAAATATACTTATTTTAAGAGCCTGTTAATTTTGGGTTTTAGTAGTGCCATTTGCACCAAGTACCGGACTACAAACCAAACTGCACAGACGGAAAAATGTAATGGGGAACATTAAAAATCCACTGCGATGTCTGCCTAGATGTTGACTTTTTGCCTCTTAGCAATCACACATGGGAGTCATTGAAACAAATAGTTCTCATTAGCAAATGATTGTTAAAAAAACTACTCGCAGCTGTGTTAACAGGCCCTTAAAATAAAGTGGGATGTCAGTACAGACATTTATGGCCATGAGCCAACCAGGTGGGCTGCAAGCAAAGTTTGTCCCTAACCACAGATTCTGGACCATCGCCATTCCCCTCCAAAACAGAAAGTTAGCAAAATCAAAGTGAAATATGAGTAAAAAAAATTTTTTTTAGATCTGTGTTTAGGGCCATCACCTGCATTGGATAGCCCCAACAATGAATCCTTAATCTTAGCGAGCCACGTTTGCTCCGGTGCCAGGGATGACAAAGATGGTGCACAGAGAGCAATCATAACCAAGACTGAGGTAGACACATTAGATCGGCTCACATTAGGAGCTCTGGATACAAAACACCAACAGCCACCCCTGTGGTCACAGGAATTGCATGTTTTGAAGCATGACATTTAGCAATCCGTTCCAAATGGTTTACCCGTATACCGTATTTGACTGACAATTAATGGCAACATGGCAATGTTCAATCAAAACTGAGAAACAATTCAAACTGACTACTCTTTGCATTTAGCTGTCAGTGGATAAACCGCACCTGGAAAGAAACAAAATTACAGAAAAGGCAGCATCAAACAGCAACGCACCACAAAAAGAACCAAACAAAGCAAAAAAAAAAAAAAAAAAGAAAGTGATGATTTCCATAACTTATCCCTTATTTGGCAAAAAGCACCAAGGAAGAATACGCTGTCGTTGTCTGATGGCTAGTTGAGTCGTGTCGCGTTTCAAGTGAGGTATTATGAGGTGTAAAACAGGATAGTACATTTTGAACTTCCTGCTATTTACTGTGCAACACAAACATCAACTAAAATATATAAAACACTTACATCAGCCAATATTAGGGGAAATATCTTTCAAAAAAATAAAAAATTGGCCACACTAGAAAAAACTGGAATACAAAGGTTCTAATGATTTCTAGTAATCTAGTAATGAGACACATTATTTTACAGTCCTTGCACTGAAGCTGTTGTTTGTTGTAAAGCACTGATGCGGAATATTTTAGGCACTTCAGAGTCGACGAGAACTTAGACAAATTTTTTTCAAGTTTAGTTGTGTGAAGCAGTTTGAACAGTATGTTACTGAAGTGGACAGTAGACTCAAGAATCCTAGTGTAGAGGATAAGAGTGAAATTCTCATGGGAGAATCAAGCTAAGCTACACCAAGGTTTTGAGAACACATCGGTAGCGTCAGTGGGTTGTTTCCATCAAACAACCCACTTTAGCTAAAACTAGCTAGCAGTGGGTGCTTCCAGGCGTGGAACGCACTAGTTCCTTTCTAACCCATCCTAGTCAGGCGTATCAATTCTACAAAAAAAAAAAAAAAACAGCTGGAGTCTAGTCATCTGTTGAGTCTAGGCATATGTCAACACAATGGATCTCAGTCTTATTAAGACAGTTAAGGCAAGTTCAATTGCTAGTCGTGGCAATTTGTGTGAAAATTTTACTCGTACTTAAAATAAACACTAGATTACCTCTATTTACACTTAGTCTTGCAACAAAATTCAGTGTACATTGTGGGTTTTTTTTTTTGTCCCCCCCCATCTAACAACCATAATGTTATTCTGCTAACTGCATGTTGAAATGGAAGAATATATGGTTACAAATCTTTTGAAGCAGCTTCCTGTATCGAATCCAAAAATAACTATGTACAGTTCAAATTAGAGATTACAAAAAGGGAGCTGAAGGTATGTGTAGCCCATCTCTCAGATTTTAAGAAATTCAAATTAAGCTAGCTGCTCAGCTTAGGGAGGCCCATTGCTATACTGCCACCATTTTTTTATAAACCATCAATCATATGTTTATATTAATGGCTAGCCAACAAGAACAATGGTTAAGAAAACAATGCCAATGGGAATGTCCCAATCTGATCTAAAATATCAGATCAACGTCCAGATCAAGTCGTTTTGAATGATGTGTATTAAAGAATCAAACTAGATTCAGTTTTCCATCTCTGTTATTGGCCGACGAACAGAAAATAAGAGCACTTTGTGTTTAACTTGTCTTATACGATGAAAATTTGCTCTTGAATGTTTGGTTCTCTTGAGTATTTGTTAAGCTTATTGTCCCATGAGAACTCCCTCCATGGTCCTCTAAACTGTGTTGGCCTCAGACTGTTCTCTGCTGCAGATGCAGGTGTTGAGAATCATTACATGCAGATCCATTTATAATAACCAACTCAGCAGAAGATACGTACATAAACTGTAAAATAAAGTGCCTTGTTATGATTAGTAACTTTGCTAAAAACCCTCATGTGCCTCAAGACGAACTGAATTTTTAAAAACCAACAGCCATTTAAAATAAGGTTTATGAAACAAATAGTACACAAAGAGTTTAACCCACCTGATATCCTATGTTTGCTCCTGCTGACAACACTCACTAAATAACTCTTACTCTTACAGCTGTGTATCGTAACGCCTCATGCTTGAGGATTATGAACCATTCTTTGGATAATAAATAATAGGCATCTGTGGTATTTTCCTGATATACAAAATTGGTCATCGGCATTTGCTTATGAACAGTGACTGGCTGAAATGGATACAAAAGAGTCCTTCAATTATTGAAGTTAATAGTATTTACATAAGTTAAAAAGAAATAAAAATAAATTATCTTTAAACCAATATTTTTACCGCACCATCTTTGTGAAACAAATTGATCCTGAATGTTTTTAACTAAACACTCAGAGTTTTTAGTAATGTAGAAAATGCTTTCTTGTTCATATGGTCGCAGCTGTCTCCGAAGCATGTCGTTTCAGGGCTTTTTTTTTTTTTTTGGCACGTTGCATGTGACGTTTTAAATGTTTTGGAAGAAATGCTAAGCAATCGACAGAGAGGAATCCAGAAATGGAGTCATAAAAACAAAACAAAAAAACACCTAATATCTCTGTGCAGCAGCACCACAGTCATTCTGCCTCTTTAGGACTATTGTTTGAGAAAAAAAAAAAAAAAATCATGGATATTTTAAAAGATGTGAGTACTTTTTTTTTTTTTTTTTTTTTTTTTTTTTGGGGTTACCGGGCCCCATGGGTCTGTGTCCCGGGGGGGGC
>NW_015113211.1:342662-355064 GCF_001443285.1 Poecilia latipinna
TTTTTTTATGAGCGTACCGAGCTCCATGGGTCTGTGCTCCAGTGAGGACTAGAAGGACACGGCTGAGTATTGCACTGCTCCCGATCCGGTGGCTTGTCGTGGATCTCACAGCTCAGATCGTTGAAGCGCTCTCCGTTGGGACGCTGGCACACCACCAGCCTTGTTTTTATCCCGCTGCCACAAGGCTTAGTGCACTAAAGACAACACAAACGAGGGTTTTACAATCCAAGGGCGACAAAGTTTCTAGTTTATCTAAGCTTCAGTAATATGAAGCGTCGCCTCACCTCGCCCCAGTTGCCATAGACCCATTGAGGACACGGGCCCGACTCACAGGATCGTTGCTCGGTGGGTCGGTTGCGGTCCTCGCAGCTGTTGGCGGGGTAACCGTTCTCATCCTGGCACACAACGACTCGGCGTTGGAAGCCTCCGGCACACGTGCTGGAGCACTGTGGTCAACAGAGAAAAGGTAAGGTGCTCAGTCCAAAGGTATTCCCAGGAATAATGTTCAATGAAATGATTTATATCATCCACTTTACTGGACCTTTTGCTATGTATTCGATAAATATGAATAAGTTGGATCTTTGCGCAGTGTTTCATTTAGCTCTGAAGTCAAAACTTGGATACGGAATAACATCAAATGCAAATTAAGTATGCTGCTGGTCCCAAATTCGACAACAGGTAGAATTTGGTATCTGCTGGTGAGTGGGCTAATTATCAGTAGCAACAAAAGTTATAGTGGTTATAGTGAATCCAGAGCTTCATCTTCTAGGAGCTTCTATAATATGTCTTACTGCTTCAGAGTTTGAAAGGTAGAGTTTGAAGTTTAAACAGAAATTATATAATTTTCTTTTTTCCAATGATACTTTTCATTTAATGCTAATAAAGGCAATTCTGCAATATAGTTGAATACCCATCATTATATACACGGTAATCACAAGAATCACCTGTTATAGTGAATCAATGTACATGAGCACACAAAGCAACCAGAGTAAAAACCACCTCAGGTCTGCAGTCACAGCATTTCTGGTGCTACGTTAAATCATTTTTCAGCAAAACAGAGGAAGGAACACTCACCCAAAACAGCTTCACTTCCCCCATTTATTTCAAGGTTAAAAGTTATCTTTGAAGAGATGTTCTGACAAAAACTACACTTGGAAAAAAAGTCAGAAAGGCAGGAGGATCTGCAAACTTTCAGAACTGGCAAAGTTTTCTGAATGTTGATTGTTTCTTAGTGGCCATTTAGATTTTATAGTAGGTATTTATACCCCATATATATTCCCAGAAAAGCAAGGTATGAAAAATACTGCAATAAAAGCATCTATAAAGAATAATACGCAAAATGGGATAAAAATCTCACTTTAATGATTAATTATTTTTACACATTTCTGATGGCACATATATTGGTAGCCATGCTGCTAGGAGTTTGTATGATCCACTTTTGCCAGGAGGACAGCACTTACTATTAATAACATTTTAAAATTGTACATTAAAAAAAATGATGTATGGGACTTTCTTGGTCGCCAGAGTTTTTATGCAGAAATAAGGTTTTGGGAATCAGAAGGACATAGAAATGATTTTATGTGAAGAATCATTTCAGTTGAAAGACTTTGATTCCCTTTAAAATGTTTTTAATTTAAAGGATATGAAATTTTAAACACAAATATTAAAAATTTGACACCATTGGTGTAGTAAAAAAAAAAGTTATTCAGTCACAATGTGGAATGTTAGAAATATGGTAAAGATGAGATTTTTCTTAAACTTTTGAAAGAATGAAAGAAATACACATTTTTAAGCTTTTATAAACATTGTGGACGGCGCTACATTTCCAAGATCACTTAGTAATTTTTAAATCAGTATGCAAGACGCCTCACCGCTCCCCACGGTCCGGTCCGCCACTGGTGGGAGTGGCTGCGGGCCACGTTGCTCCTGGTGATGGTGTTCGGTGAGGACGGCAAAGGTCTGGACTCGCTGGGACGGGATGGGCACTGAGACATGGCGCAGTCCTGCTCTGTGGCCGGACGATCGTCTGGGTCGCACTCGTTCACATTCACCTCTTGGTCGCTGAAGCTGACGCACAACACCTCTCGCGTCGTCTTCCCTTGGCCGCACGTCACAGAGCACTGAGAAAAATGCAAGCGTGCGGTGTCAGTCGATGCGTTTTAGATTAAACGTCATTTACTCAGTGTTTGAGATCAAAGATCTGGAGGACATGAAAGAGCTCATCTCTGGTTTAAACTCTGTTTGTCTCACAATGATTGGGAGAGAAAAAAAAATCCAAACGGCTTCAGCTCCTTATTACAACCATTTCTAAATCTCAGGATCTTGAGGCAGTTTATTTCTTCCTGTGCTCCTTGCAAACAGTATGCCAGTGGTCCCCAAAGTCGGTCCTTGAGGGCCAGGATCCTCCATGTTCTCGTTCTCTCCTTAGTGGTAGTAACAACCTTTTCAGCATGTCAGTGCTCTTCTTTGGCCTTCTAATGAGCCATCATTTGATCCAGGTGCGCTAAACCAGGGGGAGACCTAAACTATGCAGGATGCCGGCCCTCGAGGACCCACTTTGGGGACCACTGCAGTATGGCTTTCCTCTCCTCACTTAATGTGGAGCACACACCAGTGCATATGATGCAGTTCAATAATACTTTATTTATCCCAAAAGGAAAGTAAATGCTGACCTAACTCATATATCATCCAAGTATCTTCAAAGAGTTGCTGTGTTGAAGGAAGGAGTTCCAGTAGTGGGCAGTCTTGCAACGTATACTAGGAAGCCTCTTACTGAAGACACTCGCTGTACGGCATGGCGTGCTAACGGCTCAAAATTTAGGCAGCAGAGACGATATTTCATAGATACATGGCCTAGATGGCACAATGATCTGTTGGCAGCTACTGCTGACCGACCTCATTTGCTGCTGTCTGACCGTTTGGTTAGGGAGAAACGTGTGACCTGTTGCCATCATCCCATCATGACTAATGGAAGCGATGGATTGAAGTCTCTCCTTCTTCTGCTCTGAATCCAGGCAGCCTCTGTTTCAACTCGTAGTTCAGGTATTAGTTCGGCTTGGGGATGCCAATCTGCTGCTCCCAGGAGACGCATCATTCAAACAATCCAAAATTAAAAAAAAAAAAAATAAATAAATGAAAAGTGGACCAGAAAATCCTTCTTCATGAACCAGGGAGAATAATGGTCCAAAAAAAAAAAAAGGAACAATGCCTCAACCAAAATAATTTTGAACAAAAGACTTCAATGTGCTGCCATTATGAGCGGCGCAATTCTGCAATATAATATATATATATATATATATATATATATATATATATATATATATATATATATATATATATATATATATATATATATATATATATATATATGTGAGAGGTACAGAGTTTCCCCCCAGTGTATTATAAGCCTGGCGGGCCACCAGGCTTTACTTGTGCCCCCACCAGGCTAAGCATTGCTTATTTTTAAAATGTTTGCATTTTTTATGGCTTTATAGTTGGTGTTCAGGTATTAATCTTCCAATCTTTTAATAACACAAATATTTTAAAATATCCTGTCAACTTCAAACATTTTTTGTTTAACTCAAAAACACGACGGACCGCTGGATGAATGACTGCCGTAGCGCCCAACCACTGGGAAAGTTTTCTGGGGGAAACCTTGTAGTCCTGACATAAAGCCATCTACTAAAGTTTATACATTTATGTCACAATATTTCTCCTGACATAACATACCGTAGGACAGCTTTCCATGAATGCACCTGGTGTTTTTGTCGCATATGAACTATTGGAGAATGAACTGCGAAGTCCTCAGGCGAGACGAAAGAAGGTTTTTACAGTGTTATGTGCCTCTGTGCACAATATGTGTGTTGGTGAGAGCGTGACTATCTATAGAACGGCAGATCTGCTTTGGCCTCAAGATGAACCGTTTCCTTTCAGATGGTCGCTGGGTATTTTTGGCTCGGTGATAGGAGTGGGTGGACAGTGAGGGTGCATTTGTGTGCGCGGTGCACAGTGACCGGACTTGGAGTCTGACTGCATGGTATCGCCACGCCTCTGATGAGAAACATCTGCAAACAAGAACGAAGCCCCCTCGCTGCAGCCTCTCGCATCGGCTCCAGAAACTCGCTCCTCCGGCCTCTTACTTAAGGACTCTGTCCCTACTTGCACCTCTTCTCCAGTTCATGTCGCACACTCATTGTGCTGCATATGCTGTGATTTATTGAAGTAATATTGACAAAAAGTACTAGTTCGACTGGCAGATTTCTTCACTCAGCAAGACATTTTTCCTATGTTATGAATGAAAAAAATGCTAGTGGAACTAGTGCTTTTTAAAAATATCAATATTCAAGCATTATAGACTTAAACAAGGTTGTATATCCTGCTGAAAAGTTAGTTTTATCTCAATTTTATGAGTAATGACATATTTGCACTTGAAGCCAAACAAAAATTCCTGGTAAGACTTTGTGTTTTTGCAGATAGTGGCGGCTTCTCTCACCGCTGTCCATTCCAGCACTTTCCACTGTCCACAGGCTACGACCAAGCACACTTCCCTGGCAGGCGGTCTTGTCAGGTGCGCACAGGCCGACTCTTCTGCCACGCTGCCCTGGTTGTCACGGCAACTCACGTAGCGCATCCGCGTGCCTTTGCCGCAGCTGGCGCTACACTGTCGAGAAGAGGAGGAACGTCAAGACGACGCAAAAACGTGGAGCCGGCAGACGAGATGGACAGTTCGAGAAAGGGGGACCAACCTGAGTCCAGGAACCAAACCTCCACTGGGTCCTGTGGCCTTGGTGAGACGGGACCTTGGTTACCGGGGGGACAGGGTGGCTGCTGGAGCACTGGGCCACTTCACAGTCCTGTGAAATACGAGACACATACGCCCATTCATGCGGGCGGTTAATAAAACCGCCGTACTGTAACAACATTTGTCCCTAAAAACAAAATGCCAGGAATATCAGAGAGAGGCTTTTATGACAAGGGACCACCGTTAACGAGCTCGGCTCTGTTCCTTCAGCGCCATGTTTGAAAGTGGGTATGGTTCCCATCAACTTTCCCCCCCCTGCCTCCTCCACCTTATCACAACAACATTATCAGGGTCTGCCCTGTCAGTTCAAACTATGGATTGTGGCTGTAAGCCACTCAGCATAAAGCCCTGATCCCTGTCATAACAGGTCATAGTGGAGTGGTATTTAGGGCTCCAATGCCCATGCTGGCGTGGTCCGAAGCTCCACCCCTAATCCACCCCCTTTTCCCTCACCTTCCGCCTTCTCCCCCGCCGCCCCTGCCCTCTGGTGCCCTCTGACCCCCTGTCTCTAGGAATGACGACCTTAATCAGGTCTCACAGACTCTGAGTAGACTACACATTCCACACTCTGCTTCCTAAAAGAAACAAATAGGCCCCACAGCAGCGCTAAAGGTTGCTCCGCACACCCTTCCTGCCACACTTGTACGCGTCTTACTTTGGCAAATCCCCCCGCAGGAGATCGAAACCTTACGTGGCGTCGCACTCCTTTGCACCACCTCTCGGTCCTTGTATTAAAAGTCCCCTCTTTCTATGAACGCATCTCTTTTTCTTTTTTTTTTTCTTTTCTGAGTCCCGCCTGGCGGAGAGAGCGGTGGTGGGAATGGCGGCCTGGTGGCCCACTTCATGGCTGGCTGGTCAGAATTACAACGAGGTAAGGCGACTGCTTCAGGGTCACTGGTCAGCGGTCTCTGCCGACCCAGGCACCGGAATTAAGAACTGCTGCAACTAGAGGGGGCCTCATCCTGACGCTGCAGGATCAGCCCTCTGAAATGGGTTTACGCCCCACGCTGACCAAACAAACCTCTCATTCAGCTTAAAATACTGTATGTTTCTTTGTAGTTTTTGTTTTGTGCGTGTGTGTGCGCATGTTTATGATGATAAATACAAGGGAATGTTCTCCCCTTCAAAATGGACACATTGGAATAGAGATCAAAGGTATCTTAAAACATCAAACCTAAAAAAAAAAAAAAAAAAAAAAAGCTTTTTTACTGGGTGACTTGTAGGGAAAACCTTCATAGGCAGTGGGCATTTTTTTGTTCAGATATTCATCAAAACTGAACATTTCCAACACAATTTGTACTGTTCATTTGCTTTTCAGATCAGTAAGAATTTTAACGTCAGTACTTTCATGTCTGTCGTTTTCTGGGAAAAAAGTTTCATCTAAAATGTCTTTTTTTTATATATTTGAAATGAATTTGGTTTTAGTAACAAATTGGACCAACAATCAAGTTTAAGCCTGAAAGGTCCTGCCTGGTGTCTGGCGGGTCAGGAGCTCAACAAATCCCCAAAAGCTAAAAGTAAAACTTGATCTTCGGATGCGCCGTACCTAAACCACCTGGATCTGACAACAACGCTTTTCCAATGCAGACATTTACCGAGGTAAGAAGACTCAAAGTTTGACGTTTTCATTACATGCGAGATGCTAGCAGCCTTATGAACAGACCAGCAGATCACAGGAAGGCTGAACTTTTGTTCAGCCTTCCTGTGAAGGATGAATGAATGTTTTAGGCGTTTCCTCGCTACAGCACATCCAGTTTGTTGACGTTTGATTAACAGGTTTTTACTCAACTGCCTTCATTAAGAAGTGGCAGGAAGACCATTTCTGGTAGATTGCTGTAAGCCATGTAGGGGAAAGAGCAAATATAAGGAAGAAAGGGGGTGTGGTCAGATTTGATCACTTCTGGACTTTTTGGCCACTGTCCAAAAGGTTGAATATTGGTTTATGAGTGACTATACATAACACTGATCATCTCCCTGAATACACTATCCTCAGTGTAAAACATGGAAGTGGCAACATTATACTTGGGGTGGGATGATTTTCCTCAGCTCAACATAAAAGCAGGGCATTTATCGTATCGTTTATCATTTATCATGATAAATTTCTTAGAAGATTTTGATTTATCGTTTTCATGATAAATTCCAATGAAGGATGTGTAGAAAAAAAAAGTGTTCGTATAGTCAGGATTATTAGTTTTACAATTTTCCTCCACCGTTTTTTTTTCAATAAAAGTGTATGAATAAATATCAATACATTTGAGAATATGATTAAATGGAGTTACTGTGGGTACTTTAGTGATACAAATCACACTTTGTCCTAAAGAAGCTCGTGACAAATGGTAGGTTTTTTTTCAAGAGCATTATTTGTGCCAACCACTTCCATGTAGTTACCTAAAAAAAAGTAATAATAGTTCTTATGATCACTTGTATCGTTATGACAATACTACCACAAAATATCGCGATACAACTAAGTTTTATCGACACAGAAGGAAATAACTATTTCCGTAAGATGTCCAAAACTGAATACAAGTGCACGCCACACTTTTCAGATTTTACATGCCTAAGATGACATATTTTGCAAAGGCAAGAGTCGAGGATGAGACCCGCTCGCTTTCGTCTGCGTCGGTGCGAACGGACGTCTCCTTCATCTGCAGACAAACGTGGAGACGAAGGGACGCCGCAGAGATGCCGTTCCCTCTCACCTGCGTATCAGTGGGTCGCGTGGCAGCATTACATTCAGCGTCGTCCATGACAGCCCCGTAGGAGCCCACCACACACTTCACCGCTCGCATCTGGTAGCCTGGCCCACAAGAGGTAGTGCACTGAGTTCAAAGAGAGAGAGAGAGAAAGAGAGAGAGAGGGGAAAAAAAAGGAGTGGAGGGGAAATGTTAACAACTGTGAAAAGGAGAAAGAGAGGCAAGCACAAAGCAGTTGGTTTACCCGAGGAGGCAATGAAATCTCCCCTGAAAATAAATAACTCTCCACATTAACAAACGGAGGGCTTTCCCGCCGACGGGGAGCAGAAGGAGTTCGTATACGTCGCTCCGGCTGTTTTTTCCACTGTTGCCAAGTCAAAGGGTACAATCCCGCGCTCGCTTCTGGCTCATTGCCTTCGGTGAAACAGGGTCAAACTTGTGTGGCAGCGGCTTTAGCTACCATTTGGCCGCGCTTCATTAAACCGCTTCAAATGCACGTTAACATGCGCACATCCTCTGATGGGAGGCGCAGGAATGTTTCGCATTTTTTGGGTGTTAAGTTTTGTGTGCACAGTTTACAAACTGAGAATGCACACAGACACCGCGCCGTATGCGTCGTTTCAGGAAGAGGCTTTTATCACACGGCCATTCAGGGGGATCTGTCCCGCTTACATTGTCTATATATCAAAACAAGCACATTTCCTGTTTCAGTGCACATTCTACGGGGGAATTTCTACGTTGCGCTTCTTACACGTCGCAGTTTTCCCATTCTTTGACGGATCAACAGCTGGGAAATTCCAGCTCTGTTTGATTTGGAGGTTTAAGAGCTAATCTGCAGCGTCAAATCGCTGGTCTGAGTCGACAAGCCGCTGCTTTGAGCCTAATTAGACGATCGAGTTCCATTTATGTGTGGAGGGTAAAATATTTCCTTTAATGTCTGCTGTCGATGTCGGGAACCCAACCACAGCCTAGTTCAAATGGATTTATATCCAACAGGTTTTCTTCCTGGATTCACCTGTATTTAACTTCATCCATCTTCCTCTCATCTCTGACCACTCCGCCCCGGATTGCTTAAGGCGTCACATTAAAATACATGGAGGTTGCTGGCGGTAACGTGACAAAACGTAGAAAACTTTAAAGGATATGAACAATATCACAAGGCTTGCTGCATCCATTGGGGCCGTACTTTAAATTTACCAATAACAATGAGAACAGAATGAAGTTTCATGCAAAAGTAGCTGCGCTTGTGTTCTGAAGAGAGCCGCAGCTGCGACTGCTTCCTGAGCACAAATCGGCTGCAGAAAAATCTGGCCTGTAACGTTCCACTAATTGCGCAGACTGAATTAGATCTGTGAATCATGGTCATTTAGATTAGCACTGGTGAGGGGTCTGAAATCAGCTCTGCATAAATAATTGCAGCTGTAGATGTACAGTCATGGAAAAAGGAGTCTCCAAAACTACCAAACTGGTTATCGCAAAGAAGGTCAGGAGTAGGTTTTCCACTCGTTGGTATTCTTTTTCACGTCATGATGACAAACCTTAGATTTTGTTTTTTTCATAGTTGATGTTTTCCCTCCGGCTTTTGGCAAAAACCTGCCAAAAACCTGCGCAAATAAATGTCTAAATCGTCACTACCTGCTGCTAATTTCTCTCTAGTCACAGGAACCCTGACTTTACGTTTGTTCAAATCTTCGAGAGAAACAAAACACGTTGAGTGTTAGCAAACACAATAAGCATGCAGAGGGACAACTCACCTGTCCCCACGGTCCAACTTGCCAGGAGGCGCACTCTTGCTGCTGGCACGTCTGCACCGATTCGGGTTTGGCCGCGCCACAGAAGCGGTCGTCCAGGCGGTCCTCACCAAACTGGCACCATGTCTGTCTGTGCCTGTAGCCTTTCCCGCACGTCACAAGGCACTGAAAGGGAAAACGTTGAAAGCGACACAGAAGCAGCACAAGACGTTAATTGTGTTTGTTGCAACTGCCCTGTTTACGATGATCTGAATGAAGACGTTTTCAGAGCAAATCGCCGTCACATGGGAGCGAGAGGCCAGAGGAAGTGTGATTATGCATATGTATATAGAACAGTGGAAGTGTTTCGGCAGCAACATGTAAAAAAAATAAAAAAAAATCCTGGAATGCAGCCCACAGTTTTGCAAGCTTCACTATGTGTAAACTGAGCAGAGGTTAAGCAGGCTTCTACCCTGCAATCACCACTTTCCCAACACTCACTTACAATGGAGGAAGTGGATAATTTAAAGCAACTGAGACAAACCAAATTAGTCCTAAGATTTTGGTCCGAATGAATTGAAATTGCAGAAAAGCAAATAGGTCTGCATAGATTTTAGTTAGAAGCTGCAGTCTGTAACTTTTACGAAAAATATGTTTTTAACACATTTGTAGAAATTACCATCATGTCATGACAACGTCATATAAGAAAGATCTCTGAGCTCCTCTGCCTTCGCCCAGTGCTGCCAATACTAAATGCAGAAATACATGACTCAATCAGAAACAACCAGTCCCAAGAAAGGAGGATGGTCTCAACGCTGTCAATCACTCTGGTGTACGCACCGCTCACATCCTACGCCTTGCTCTCTGCTACGCAACAGCTTGTTCCCCCGCAACACAGCCTGCCACAAATGCTAGGGCTAGTTAGCGTGCCCACAATGACAGTGGATAAACCGTTTTTTCTGTAATGGTAAGTTTCTCTGCTGTTAAGCAGCATGTACACCAGGATGTTTGACAGCACTAAGACTTTCCTCCTGGCTCTGATTGCTTGTTGTTGATCGGGAGCGGCCCACTTTTCCATGCCGCAATAGGAGTTCAGTATAAAACTGACAACATGGTGACAATTTTAACAAATATGGAGAAAACCATATTTTTGTAAAAGTTACTTAACACACATTTAATGTCATAAGGTGTTTAGAATTATTTAAAAAACAACAACAACAACAACAACAACAAAAACATGCGATCATTCCTCAGCTGACCTCAGACCAGTCACCAGTCTTCCACTGTGGACAGAGGAACTCATTGCAGGGTTGGACGGTCAGTTTATCCCTCTGACTGCAATTGCTCTCATCGTCGTCTTCGCCGCCGGACGACTTTCGACACACTGCGCCCCGCCGCCTCGTGCCTCCGCCGCAGCTCTTCGAGCACTGCGATCGAAATAGCCGGCCGTCAACAGGAGGGAATGGCCAAGCAAAATCCAACAAAACCCTTCCCGTCCTGCTAGAATCGTACCTCTGACCAGGGCGAGTAATCCCAGCCGCCACCAGGGTTACAGTCGCCATGGCAGCCTTCCCTGTCGTCGGGTTTGCGTTGCCCGCTGCAGTACCTGTCGTCGACTTTCTGGGTCTTGCCATCCGACTGGCTGATTTTGGCACAGTACAGTTCCAGAGTGCGATATCCAACGCCGCACTGGGCCGTGCACTCGCTCTTACGAGCCACGTGCCATCTGGTACGAGAGACAGAGAGAGGACGGGTCCCTCAAAAGTGCCGTACAAAGTGAAGAGCAGCAGACGAACCGAGAGGGCCCCGTTTGGGCACTGAAAAGTCGGTCTAAATCGGTCAAACGGACCTCACTTCACATTCAGTGTTGCAGGGCTCAGTGATGGCAGCGGGCCGGGCTGAACTGTGGCACCGCTGGTCCGACACCACCACCCTGTCCGACTCTCGGCTGCAGAGGATCTTACGCTTGCGCTCTCCTGTTGAGATACAAAACAGCAGAACTGAGTAAGTATCGTTTAAGAGGTTTTGTATGCAGTGCTTTTATTAATGAAACTTTTCTCTTTGCGGTAAAGTTCAACTGGAGCTTTCTGTGTTGGGTCCAGACCAAATAAATATAAAATAGGTACACTAGGATTTATTCTTCATAAACATGATAACTTGTCAGCATTTACTATGACTCCTTACAATGCATGCATCTTTTAAAGTTAGCGTTTTTTAATACGTCGATGCCACGGACCACCTATTTAAAGCTCAAGTGCTTGCAAACAGTAGGTGAGAATCACCAAGTCTTGCGTTTCAGTGCAATGAGAGCTTAGTGTGTTCCTGCTGAGGACATTACATGCTTGCTGTGCGACCTGCTCAGTTTTCCCTCCAGCTCCGGCCGCGCGGTCTTCCCGACAGAGTCGTGTCAAGAAGCAGAGAAAGAGATTCAAAGTGTGTCGCGGCAGAGAGCAAGTTTTTCGAGTTTACCTGCGATCCACCCCCACAGATCCGAACCACTCTGAGAAACCCACGGTCACGTCGGGGAGGGTAATATATCACAGCCCACTTGCTGTAAAAGTGAACTCGGTCGCAAGCGACATTTTCAAGGCGGTTCTCGTCTTGAATGTCTTGCGACTGTGAGGCTCCCACGTCTGCCATCTTCCATGTTTTCTCTGCTAGGAGCGTCGCATTTATCTGCAAACATTTCTAGCACTAAGGCCTGCCAACCACATGTGCCCCCCCCCCCCCCCCCCCCCCCGAACCCTCAACCCCCGCCTCACCTTGGCACAGGCGGCTGCACTCCTGCCAGGGCCCGTAAGCGTCCCAGAAGAACTGCTGAGGCTTATCCTCTATGGGGATATTAAAGGAGTAACTGACATCTGGGTTGTAAAGGTTTCCAACGGAGAGAACCTGGAGGGAGCACAGAGAAATACAGTTCAACACGGTGAGAAGAGAAAATGAAGCGACGGATTGTTCACTCGTTTAACGCGTTAATGCTTTTTTCCACATTCTGTCATGTTATAGCCACAAACGTAACAGCTTTGGACGTTTAGACACAGGGATGGGCATTTATCACATCGTTCACCATTTATTGTGATGAATTTATCATCGTCACGTTGTTTAAAAAAAAAAAAAAAAAAAAAAAAACCAAAACCCGGCTCCCCCCTTTTTTTGTTTTCCCGGGGGGGGCGGCCCC
>NW_015113211.1:358168-449148 GCF_001443285.1 Poecilia latipinna
GGGTTTTTTCCTAACTTTCACCCTTTATTGTGAGGAATTTTTCCTCGTCCCGTTGTTTAAAAAAAAAAAAAAAAAAAAAAAAACTCACACCATGATGCCGCCATCTCTGTGTTTCACCAGGACGGCGCGCACAGCTATTCTCCCAGCATGCATCACATTTTGGGTAGAGGCCCGTAAAGGTTCGATCGGATTTCAACAAAACCGAAGCACCTGCTTCCATATCAGCTTTCTTCCACAAAGAGCTGATTTAGTGCATGACTAAGAGTTGCCTTCTGGACTAGATTTTTGTTAAAATTGCATTTTTGGGCATCAAAGCGGAGAGAGGTGAATACAAATGAGAGCCATTCTTTCCAGATTGCTATTCTTTGAACAAATTAAATCCTGGATTAATTACATTCGACTCTGAAACTGCTCTGTGCTGGTCTGATGCACAAAATCCCAATAAAACACTTTACAACATACTAAAATGTGAAAAAAATAAAAGGTTCAAGGGGAAAACCATTAGTATGAGGAGATTTTCTCCAAAGTTCTTTTTACCTGAACAATGATCTCCTCTTCGATGCGGTCGGTGCAGTTGATCCTCTCGATGACGTGGTCGGAGCCACTGTACTCGATGACGGCATCTCCCACTTTGATTTCCCTTTTGAACATGCTCACCACAAAGTCTCCGTTGAGCAGGAACTCTCCGCGGCTGTTTGATATCGCTGCAGGGAGACACGAACCGTTTTTGACTCTCGTAATTGCATTTCGGATCAAGCCGCGTCCTCTCAACTCGAGTGGAATCATCTCCAGAGCGGCATGCGTTTAAAAGCTGTGTTTGGGGCAGCACCACTTACTTTAAGCGATCACATGGCACCGCATGCAAGGGGATGCATTAGAAACACAAAGGTTTATGTTAGCATTTAAAGGTAGACTGAGGCACGAGGCAGAAGTAAAAAAATAATCCTCTTTTCCAGGAGAAGTCCCATTCGGGGTCGTCTGCACTCATTCACTCTAATGCGATTATGGAGCTAATTTCCTGCCTTTTCTTTCCTCACCATTTCATACGTTACATTATTATGACTGTCGAGAGTGCAAATCCTTCTAAGAAATCTACGGCCTGTTCATACACATAAAAAAAAAGGACCTTACAAGCCGTTTGTGTAGAAAAGGGTGATTAATGTTAAACTACGCTCTGAGGTTGACATTGTGAAATACACACAGCTGTGGAGTTAAAACACATTTATTGGTGGGGAAGTGTAGAAAACCTAAAAATAAGTTTGGCTTTTGTTTTCCTGCAGCAGCAGCAGCAGCATAATCCAGTGATAAACAGCCGTCTCTGACGCAAGCTTCTCTTCATCTCACCCCACATGTTCAACCCTCTGCACAGACTGGAACGACCAAATGAAAGAGGGTTCATTTTCATCCCTGAACTATTTCTCTTCTGATTTGATTTTCAGTTTAGCTTTTAGGCAGACGGTACCGGATATTTATTTTTAAACTTCATCACAGTATCAAAAATCCTCCACTAAAATTAACAGTGTGCATCAGGCACTCTTACACCAAATGCGCCTTGAGCGTCAGGCCCGTCTGGTTTACACGTGGAGGGTCATCGCGGCGCGATTTGAACCGTTTGACGCGTCGAGCGCGTCCAACGTGTCCCGAGTTTTTGATTTAGATCAAATCAAAAACGCGAACTTTAGCATCAAGGTGACCAAGCATCTAACCTGGCTGACCACACCTGATTGGCACCAACAGGCCTAGTTCTGACTCATTAAAAGAGGAGTATGCATACAGTGCTTGAGTTTACAGTACATGACTTCACAATAAAACTAACAGGCAGGCAGATATTTAAGACGAGATAGAATATCTGATCGACTACAACTCCCAGACACGAAGCACAATATGACTGAAACAGCGGCGTAGTCTCACCGAGGTAGTTGTCGTCCTCCGGCTTCCCTGAGTAGCTGTGTTGTCGCACATCTATGTTTGTAGCACCACTGGGTATTCGCACCACTTCGTTATAGCCTGTAAATGTGATTAGATTGTTACAGTATCTGCTTTGGATCTCAAATATAAACAATTTTAAACAAATTACATCTGTTTTTTTTTTCTTCTGAAGGACAGTCACATTTAATGGTAGCTGAAACACAGAACAAGAGTGGCAGGATCCAGAATGGAGAGCGATGGGACGAGAAGGTCGTAGCTCACCGTAGCGTACAGTGTTGAACGGTCCTGCTACAGTTTTGCAGGAGGAGTTGTCACCTCCGCAGACACCACACTTGTCTCTCCTGGCTTTAGAGTTCAGGACGTGATCACAACCCGCTTGCTGCTCCATCAGGGAAGAGGCGAGACAAGTGTTTTGTTAATGTGAATGGCACAGCACAACTTTGGCATCATCATGCAAAGGATCTGGCTATTTTTACGTAAAAATGTACAGATCGTGAAAGAACAAATGTAACGTGGCGACTCTTAAAGACTCTGCTTATGAAAGACTCGACATGGCAGGGCAATGCAAAGTACTGCATATCCGTGAATGTATTGGAAAGTGTCTGTGAGATGAATAAGGTTCAGGTTTGAACTTTGACTCTGTTGCTTTGAAAATCGCCAAAGGGCGTGATTTCTTTTGCAGCGTTCTGTGTGTAGCACTCAGACGAAACATTGCAAATGTTTCTTTGAACAGTGGCATGGAACAAAGCTTGCCGCCTTAAGCCAAACAGATTTTTGATGTCGTGACAACCTCTGGATGTGAAATGCACTTGTCCGGGGCAGAGGGACTTCCTGAGCCACAGTCAAACCCAAAGCTCTGTGTGTGGTTCCGAATGTACACAGGGAAGCCCACTGGCTCGTTTGATGTGCAGGGCATGTTTGCAATCAAGCTTTCAAACTGAAAATCTAGACGTCAGATTTGAGGAAACGGTCTGGTTAAGGCGAAGGATTTGAGATGTTGGAGGGATGTGGAAGTCATTAAAAGGTACGGGAGTGCCGCACGAACAGACCCCGCCAGGGGATGCAGCAGGGATGTCTTTAAGCGCTCAGTACGAACAGGCTCACCCTGCACAGGCCCTGGACGCAGATGTCGTTGGTATCGGGTCCGCATGGCGTGCCATCGATGACCCTGTCCCTGAGCTGATAGTAGGCAGTGCTGCCCGCCACCCTGCAGAACAGCTTACATCTGTCCTTCATCAGAACTGACAGAGGAGACAAAACAAAGGCTGGTCGGTGCAAGGCTTACGCTGATTAATACATTTCACCAGCTAAAATCGGGCAGCAGGCAGCAGAAAATGAAAACAAGGACTCACTTCCGCTGTATTTGGGAACCCAGCGGACGTTTGGAGGTAGACCGTTGATGTTGAAGTGCTTTCCATCGAAGACGGCACACTGTTCCTCCCTGAAGTCCTTCTTCTGCTTGGAGCAGGGCTCAGAGTTGCAAGAACGAAACTTCATCCGCCGGCCGACGCAGTACATTCCTCCGCTCCGGGGTCTGAGAGCGCAAGAAAGTATGGCAACTTAAAGTATGTCAGTTCTTCTCTTCAGCTCGTTCTCATTCGTTTCTATTCGTTTCTTGGACTCCATTAATCCGGGATGAAAGGCTACACTCACCGAGACTGGCCGACGTGTGTGCATTTAGCAGAAAAAAACATCCCTGTAAGGTCTGCAATCAATGATTCACTGAACTCTTGCTATGGAAAGAATCCCCTTAAGGAGGTTTGATCTATGGAACACTGACTTCGGCAGATGAAAACATGCACGACTACAAAGACACGCGGCTACTCACACTGGTCGGTTACATTCGCGCATTGCAATCTTTATGCCGCCGCCGCATGTCCGGGAGCACGTACCGAACGGACTCCAAACCCCCCACGCTCCGTCCACCGGCGAGGCGTCGTGCTCGTTGGGAATGCACAGGCCGTGTTTGCAGTGCTGTGAGATAAACGGGAGGAAGAACGGAAACAGATTCAATGACAGGAGCATACGTAGATGGAACAAACAAAAGAATGAAGGAAGGTTAAGTTTCATCAAAAAATATTGAATGCAGTTATTAAGTGTATCTGAAAACATTCCCACTCCCATTAGTTTTCTAAGAACTTTCTCCTACTGGAACCCACATCCTTGCATGCACATTTCTCGTTTGCAGATTCTGCGCGACGCTTACCCTCCCGGGTGCGCAGTCGGTGCCGTCGGCCCAGGGCATGTGCTGGGTCCTGCAGCCCCGCTGGGCGCCCTCTGGACTCGTGCACCACAGCCTCCGACACTGAGTCTGTCAATTACACACAGGCATGTGAGCTACATGTTAATGCTGACATTTCAAAGGTCAACAATTAATGCACAGCACCTTAAAAAAAAAAGAAAAAGAAGCATGCATTTTAACAAAATGTTCAATTTGCTTTCCTTCGTATTTTAGAGGGAACCACTGACAGGTTTTCATTTTATACGTGTGACTTTAAAGAAGCCGACAGCCCGATTCCACTCACCATGTAAGGGCACACCTGCGTTCCCGCCCCGAATATCAATTCGCACTGTCTATTGACACTGTATATCCGCCCGGGCAGCTGCTGCAACAGACTGTATGGCCTAGAAACGGGCTCGTCGAGCAAGCACTCACCATATCCCGTGCTATTAGGAAATAAAAATAAAATGACTTGAAGAAAAAAAAAGAGGAAGGAAAAAAAAAAACAAGAGACACAAACAGACAGAAAACACACTCAGTACGGCAGGAGTGGTCAGTTATCTGCACACATACATCCACAAAGACGTCTGCTTATGCTCAACCGCGCATAATATCATCCCATTTACTATTTCCTACAGTCGGAGTAGATGTTTTTTTTGTGTTTTTTTTTTCTCAGGAGTTCGATGAGTTTATTGGGCAAAAAGGGAGACTAAGGCTGAAGGAGTTATAAAAGTATTTCTTCCTTATGTTACTTCTGAATTTAGCAGTTCCAGTTTTAAGAAGCAAGCCAACAAACAGTGCAGCTATAGTGCCGCAATTTTGTTACATTTTGCCACAAAAACTTTCATGTAGTTTGTTTTCCAAGTAGGCTTAGTTTTCCTCTCATTTGACCTTATTGCTTTGCTGTGGCAAACAATAAGAAACATCTTTGTTCATGTTTCTGGATGCATATGGATGAAAACTTCCACTAGGTCTGCGCCATCCACGTCTGAACAAGCGATTTTTACTCTCTCTGGCTACGTCCTAACAGACGGACACGCGTTATCGTGATGATAACAAGAGGCACGACATACTCGAGGAACTCTGTGATGTACTTCCTGCTACACTTGGACCACATCCAAGGGTTTGTGTTGTAGTTGAGCGTGGGAGCCATGATATGCTGCTGTGACTTCACTCCGTCCTCCTTGCACTTGTTGCTGTCATCGTGAGGCATGTTAAACCTAGAGAGGAGAGAAAAGTGAACTAACTAAAAAAAACACGCAGACAATATAGCGCCAAAAAAAAAAAAGAAAGAAAGAAAATCTAAGTGAGGAGGGTTGAAGTAATTTTGAACGTTTCGGAGACAAAGCAAAAACATTCTGAATGACGGACATGCAGTGAGTGATGACTTCACAGAACTGTAGACTATTAATATCTCTCCATGTTTTACATCTGCAGCTATGTTCCCACTATCATTGCGGTGATGGTTTTGGGAAGCTAATTTGTGGCTGCCACTGAAAATAACAGAGCCTTTGTATTCTCTGCCTGTGGGGACTTTGGAGAGAAACCAGTCTGATATTAAATGATGTTAAAAACCAGGGAAACATTTCAGATGGGAAAATCTGAGGCCCCACATTCAGACCGCAGCAGGGTATAGAAACGTGATTGGTGTAAACCGGTACGACATCGCACCACTCGCGGCTAAGCTCCCCACCTTATACAGGGCAAAATCACAAGTGAGCTTCACCAGCAAGCAACCGTCGGCCATGTTTGCACTGGTTGGTGTGAATAAAGATAGAATTCAATAATCCAGCTCTTTGTTTAGTGGCAAGAACGAGCATTTTGTTAGAGATGATGTATGAAGGCTTAACTGCAGAAGGCTTAAAGGGGCGGTCTTATGTAAAATCGACTTCTTTGAGCTTCATGTCATGTTATGTTTTTCCCTCATTCTTGGAGTGCTCCCTCGATTCTTTCGTAAATGTTTGAGAAATTCTTTAATCTCCTTTCAGAGGTGTCTGAACGCTCGTTCTCACAAGGCGCCACCTACTTCCGACCTTCTGCCTCACCCCCGCATGATCCCCACTGAGCCCCCTCCAGACTAGTGGCAGCGGTAATTAGCACACACTTCCGTGTGCTTTTACGTAATTCTTTTTTGTGCGTGTAGTTTCGGGAACTGACGGTCTGATGGGAACACCCAGTTTCTGGTCACAAGTATATATTTTTTCCATTTTCTTCTTCATTATTATTATTATTATTATTATTATTATTATTATTATTATATTATTATGCATAGTCTAATAAGAGTTTACTAGAGATAGAAGTAATTGGGTTTTTTTTTTTTTTTTTTTTTTGCTTGTTTGGTCTTCCTGTGGGCGGAGCCTGTGGCTTTAAAACATGGCTCTGCACCAAAGGGAGTTAGTCTGAGTTTAGGCTACAACCAAGTCACACTGGAGGCTACAACCAAGTCACTCTTATAATAAAGGTACCGCTGTTTTATCCGTATAAACAGCATTTTTATAACAACTGAATGCACCACAGTTACTTGATTGCGCTATAAAATGGCACAACATGCCTGGCAAATACATTATTTTTCAGTTCGTTTCATTGATCAAACTCAGATTAAAGGGGCAAAATAAAAAAACTTTTCAGATGTTAATTTCAAAAAGATGCTCAAGATATGTACGCTTTTCCCTCTAATTCACAATCATGTGCTTCTTGCTGTCAACCACGTTGAAGTTTTGCTTCCAAACGGCAAAAATACGGAAAAGCTCAAGAGGTCTAAATGCTTTTGCAGAACAAAGTAAAACTTTAGAAGCTCTATTATTGCCTAACTTTAACCAAATCCATCTCTCGTTTAGAAAAACAAAAAAAAAAACACATCCCCAAAGGTCTGCTCTGCTTACACGTGGCCCAGTTCGTGGGCGATGGTGAAGGCAGTGCTGAGCCCGTTGTCCTCACTGATGCTGCAGCTGCGGTACGGATCACACACCGTCCCCAGCTCGGCGAGCCCTGCATAGCACGAGAGCAGTGTCAGTTTTCCCACACGACGCCGTTCGCTGCGCAGCCTGCTGGTGGAAACGCTCCGCTTACCTAATGTGTCACACTTATCCCTCGCTCTACAGATGTCTTGCCTGTGGTGAAAGATAAAGATAACAGGTCATGGTCAGCGGCTCTGCATTAAAACGAAGAACACTTCACCCGCTCTTTGATCAGGCCCCTCTTTCACATACTCAACCCCGAGTTCACCGGGTATTTGGATATTTCAGAGACTTAAAAGCGTGCCTAGGCCAGCGAGAAGGCAAATAATTTCCCTGCACCTGGTGATAAGGATGGCGGTGTCGTGATGGGAGGGGTGGTTATCATCCAGGACGTTCTGGTTCTGCTGCCAGATGCAGAAGTTCTTTAAAGTGGTCTGTGCGTTAAACGAAATAGCTGGGCCGTCCTGACAAACGTGAAAGGGAGAGAAAGAGACGGGGAGATGGTCGCGGTTTCAGGAAGACAACGAGGAAATGTCGAGAACAGAGCACAGACTCACCAGCTCATTGTTGATTATCACTAACTTGACGATCACGATGTTGATCAGGTTCCCGATGCTTGGGTCCTTATAGATGGAGGAGACCTGAATGAGGACAAATCTGGATTAGAAGCACATACACTGGTAACTCTGTTCTCAGCTCTCTGGTCCTAAGAATAAACAAGCCTTTTCTTCAAAATATAGGTCACCTCAGCCTGCCCCCTTGAAGACCACTGGCCCCTTCTGGTGTTTGAAGTGGGCCGAAAGTAATCGCTCTTCGTGACATACCTGAGATTATTTTTTAACCTTCATCAAAGCTGGGAGACAGACTCTAAACTCCTTATGTCCTCTTGGAAAAGTTCTTTGCTCCTGCCCTGGGCTGCCCTCTTCCCGACCACAAAGGACTGCAGACCGAGATGCTGCACTGACGACAACATCGGAACACTAACGTGTGTGTGTGTACTATCTCACAACACATCCATGCACAGCGCCTCTGCGAAAGTATGCAAAGACCTTGAACTTGTTGGCTGTTGCATGAATCAGACTTAAATCCGATTCATGCATGAACCAATGCAAAACAGTGCCAAACTCAGAAGATTAAGGAAAATAATACGTAGTTCTCTATTAATTTACAAATGTAAATCTGAAAAGTGTTGTTAGCATTTGTATTCAGCCACTTATAGAGTCGAATACCTCAAAAGGAAATCAAGAGCAAACAACTGCAGGTGTGCCACAGTTAACCGCAAAGCGAAGAAGTAATGGGAGTTCACTAAAACCGATGGACTAAGGAGGGTTTTTATCAGAGAACCAGAGGGGTCAGTGCTTTTGGAATTTGTTGCCACACACACACGTAGGAGACACAGCAAACAGGTGGGAGGAAACATGCAAAGGTCCAGCTTTAACAAACCAACTCAAAACTAAAATCCTGATGAATCGCATTGAAGTTCATGGTCGCGATGTGACGAGACAGTAAACGGCTGGTTTTTGCGAGGTACAACAACGTTTCCCCGAGCAGACCTCCACTGTCACACTTACTATAGACATCAGCGTGAGTATGTAGTGCTGCAGGTTGCTGCCGTGATGCTCCACCATTTTGCTGTCGGCGACCAGCATGACTTCAACAAAGCGCGGGTAGGAGAGGAAGCGCTTTGATCTCCTGTGAGGTCCTGAGTCACCACCGCTATCATTTGACGGTCTGCTGCCAGCAGCAACGCCGCGCTCTGATGTGAGCCGAGCACTGCCGGTCAGGCTGGCGCTCAGTGACCCCAGGTCGTCGAGCATGCCAGCGCCGACCAGAGGGGACGCGCCGCCGGCAACGGGGGCCGGCCTTCTCCTCGCCTTCTGCCTCTTGTCCCTGTGTTTGTGTCCTAAGAGTTAAAGAATCCAGAGCGTAAATAAACACAGACGCAAAACCTGAGGTCACACACACCGATTCAATCATTCAAAAGAAACGCAAATAAATTAAAAGACAAGATATAAATGATTGTGTGTGAGGAGGAGGATGTGGTTGGATTTGCGGTGAAGGCTTCAAACTTGAAAATGCATTGCAAAGTGTGGACTGGAGAGAGGAGGTCTTGGCTTCACATGTCTGTGCTCTGGGTGTATTATGTTTGTTTCTGCTCAAATATTGTGTTGATTTGCTAACACAGAGTGAAGGCTCATTTTTCTTCTTTTCCCTCACTTTGAAAAGAGGGAAAGAGAGAGAGAGCAAGAGAAGGGCAGTGAGTTCAGACTAGGTAAAACTTGAAGTCAAATCATAGAAGAGCGCTACAGCAGGCAGCTCAGGAAACAAAGACAAGACAACAAAACCACCGCATGCGATACCTTTCTCTGACTGTCTTTTTTTTGTTGTACTTTGAATGATAAAATAAATAAAGTGAAATAATTTGCCAGTGGAACAAGACATTTTTCCTATGTTATAAATCATAATGTCTGGTTCCACTGGCAGATTATTTTACATACATATATTTAGTACTTTTTCATCAATATTCAGACATTATTGCCATGGACAAGCTCCTATTTCATGCTGAAAAGTTACTTGTAAGTTAGTTTTCAAAAAATACCTAGTAAGATTTTGTATTACCAGTTAATTCTCACAAAAACGTGAACCTTCCTTAGTGAGAACTCATTTAAGCCGGCAAAGTAACAGGACCTTTTTTTTAAATAATCTTAGCGAGAGGGTGAGCCTCGTCCATCGCATAAAACAAAACGCACTGTAGTTTGTCGTTGCAACACGACAAAATGTACAGAAGTTCATAGGGCAAAGGAATACTGTTCGCAAGGTACAACATAAACTTCATGTGAGCCCCTAAATCACTTCTAGCTCCATGTGGCTTCTTTGGTCAGGTCGGCGCTCCCTCTGACTATGTTTTCATACATCCTCACTCACGCTGTGCAACGGAATCAAAAGAGAAACACACACGCACTCGCACGCACATAAACATTTACATACGCAGCGACACCAAACGGCCGCACAACAATCAACGGAGGAAAATATTCCGCCATTTATTTTCTTGGTTTTGATTATTTGACTATCTTAAGTTGGCGTTATTTTGCCATTACACAGTTTACACAGCGTGGTCATCGCAGTGGGTCTGCCCGAGCTGCTTATCAAAGAAACAGAGGAAGTACAAGAGTCAACAGGAAGTTCAGCCAGTAAACTGAGATGGGGAGATACAAGGGTGAACTTCCAAGTGATTTCTTTTTTTCTTTTCTTGCACGTGTGTGTGTGTGTGTGTGTGTGTGTGTGTGTGTGTGTGTGTGTGTGTGTGTGTGTGTGTGTGTGTGTGTGTGTGTGTGTGTGAGCCTGTGTGAGAGTTGGAAAGCTTCCTCACTGGTGTGCAGCAGCTGCAGGAACTGCACCGTGCATGCTGTGTGACAGCCAGACTTCTTATTCATTCTGAGCCAATATCGATAAGAAACTCATCCTTGTAGTCGTGCTACATAATCATTATTTCCCGTCTTGCCCTCCCTTTTTAAGATAAACCTAGCTTAGCCTAATAGGCACAGAACAATTATTGTAATAACTCGATAAGCACAGCTACTGTTGCATAATCGGCTTCTGCTGCGGCTGATAGGGGAGAGGCTGCATGTGTGGCTCAACGATTACACCTGATTATGTCTGTGGGAACCAGTTTAAAAGGTTGCATGCACATGAGAAAAATCCTCCACTTGCAAACCACACACATCCCATGAAAACACTTCCATGCACATAAAAAACAACCGCATACACACTGTTTTTAAACACAGCCACTGGGAGGTCCCAGCCCAGAGGCAGCCGGCTCTGCTGGGTTTCGCCACTAAGTGGGGGAGGGGCGACCGGAGCTGATATTTAGGTCAGCTGACGGATGATGTGAGCACTCCGTGGATGAAATGCGATAAACTTCAGTACCAAGCTCTGAGCTACTGGAATTTAAAGGTGCTTTCTCCATCTCGTGGTCTGGCAGACTTGATTCCATTGAGGAACAAAATTGTAGTTTTTGCAACACTTTCAACTGGCGTGGTTCACTTTTGCAAAGCACTGGGTCAAGTGAACCAAACCCTTGAAAAGCCTGTCCTTCCCCACACCCGCCTGTAGTGGCACTGCAACAAGAAACACTGAAGAAAACAACACCAAACCTCTGAAGAAGAATCTGAATTTTTGTTTCGAAATGTAAACAAAAATGGAGTAGAGCGAGATCTTACAGGCTGTAGGATTTCTCTCGTCTCTGGTAAATGACTCTTTTCTTTCTCAAGCGCTGGATTTGTTCATTTGTTTTGGTTGTATTTACCCAGAATGCCCTGCGCAGTAGTCCGCTTCCAGGTTTTTGGAGCCGTTCAGCTGAAGTGAACTCTGGCACGATTCGAATGTAAATGTGAATGTCAAGCAGACCAGAGTTGGCAAGGCATTCGGGGTAAAAACAACCAAAGCAAACACACAGGTCAAGAAATGGTCGTGGTCTTTTACTTTATGAGAAAAGGAGAAATCCTACAGCCACTAAAATCTGACACCACTCCATTTTTGTTGCTCTCAGTGTCTTCTTCAGATTTTTTGTGTCGTTTCCTTCATCGGTTCATGGTGCAGCGCCGCCACAGGCGAGGGATGGAAACAGATTTGTCAAAGTGTTTGGTGTGTTTAACACAGTCCAGTGTGAAAGCAAACTGCACCAGCTGACCCCAAACGTCCCCAAACAGACAGAGTCCACTGAGTTATCAGGGAATGAAGAGGGCTAGGGTTTAGTTAGGGTTAAGCCTAAGTTACAGTTGCATCTGTATCTTAATAATAAGGCTCGTCTGTCAAAAAGCGCGATGCATGCACGCTCATCCTGGAGCGCCGCGCACCTGAAGTGTCACAGGCTGAGGTCTCTTCCCAGGCTGATGTGCGATTCCCGGATGAAAGTTTCCTGTACACGATATGAGGTTTTGTGTGTTCCTCTTCATAGTGCTCCCCTTGATAGCTGTGCAGGGGCTCCACAAAATACTCCCCCTCAGGAGACCTGAAAGTGCCAAACTGTAAAGGAAAGAAAGAGAACCTGTAAGAATCTGTCAAAAAAAAGGTAAACATAAGTAATATAC
The DNA here is from genome assembly GCF_001443285.1 of Poecilia latipinna. Lineage (NCBI taxonomy): Eukaryota > Metazoa > Chordata > Actinopteri > Cyprinodontiformes > Poeciliidae > Poecilia > Poecilia latipinna. The sequence continues at coordinate 370,366 of NW_015113211.1, forward strand.
AAAATAAAGCAGAGAAAATGTGTTCATCATCGTGCCACATCAGCTCAGTTAAAACAGATTATATAGGTGATAATGTAGTTGCATAGAATCCATTTTGATCAAAACAGATTTAAAATTGGAATCTCTATTTTTGATGGACTGTTTAAAACCAGGCTATGCTACTATCAGCCTGGGAATTTTTCATTGCCATGACGTTTACAGATCAGGAATGGACTAGGATTCTACAGAATCCTAAAATAAAGTCCAAGGAACTTTCGAACAAGACTAACCAAAGTTTGTCAGATTGGTCCAAAACGAATTCATGCATTTGGAGATTCAAATCTGGATGTCAAAATGCGTAGTAATTGTACTTGTTAATGTTATTTTTAATTATGACAGTATTGAAAAAAAGAATGTCCTAAAACCTTGTTTAATGCTGGATTGAAAGGAACATGGCATTAAAGACAATGCAAAGTTTTGTAATAATAACACTGCATAATGCCAGATTAGGGCCAATGGGTGTCTGACACATGTGTTATCTCTTTTGGCGGGATTTTGGATAAATATATCTGAGTATCCATGGACAACGTAATCATAAATTTCAATGCTTTTCGATAGACAAGTGCTGTTTTATCCAGAAACATCAAAAAATAATAACGTGTGTGTCATCTAGCACACGTTTCACTGCCGGTTCGTCTTGACCCCAACATCCTCACACACTTACATGAACATAAATTTAAAAAAAAAATTAAAATGGCTCCAGCACCGTGCTCTCTGGTATTCCTTGGTGTAGGAAGTAATGATACAGCAGGTGAACTTGCCTGCATCTTCCTTTCATCACTGCTCTACACATATTCAATGGGCTGCGGGAGGCCCATCGAGCGCACGCTCTGTGCCTCTCAAACGTCTTTGCCAGATGTGCAATATAAGTTATGGATAATGTCCTGCTGAAAGTGCCACACACCAAAATTCAAATGTGCACATCTGTGTCAGTGGTGCACAAAAGCTAGCTGTACGATATCCGTCGACACTGCCCGCACATCATAAGATATTTGATTCGCCCAAAAGCATGCAGAGACCCTGACCCCAGTAATTCTGCCGTTTCTCATGCGCTGCCTCCTGAATTCTTGCAGCTGACCCACATCCATCAAAGCTCTGCAGTTCCAGCCTATATGCACAGGGATTCCCGAGATTCCCTGAATCTTTGCAGAATATTTCACACATGCTGAATTCGGTTCTTTGAGATTTTCCTCTGAAGATATTTCTAGGAAACTCTTAAGAGTTTTCCATCTTATCCAAATGCAGAATAGTTTTTTTTTTTGTTTTGTTTTTTTGCTTATTCGCAAAATACGGGATGAAATAAGGAAATGCCTTTTCATAACTGGATGAAAGGAGACGATTTGCATGAGTGTGCGAATTATCATCAAACAAGGCGAAAGGAATCAAAGCAGATCTGCGATGTGTATCGGGGAAAGCACTCTGAATGGTGGCAAAATGCCCTTAGAAGCCCTCTTACTGTAGATCACAGGAAACCTTCAGCATGACTGGCCAACTTAGATCTCTACAAGCTAAACCACTGGCACATTTGACTTGATGCTCATTATAGGAAGTCATAGGAAATAAAGCAGGTGAAATACCGTAGATGTATCTGACACAGGCAGAAAACATTAAACCACTCACTGATCCCACATGTGCACAATATATACAAATAAATGCATAGTTTGGACAAAACTACAGTGTCCTGCAAAAGTATTCAGTAAGCTCTCTCACATGTTACAACCACAAACGTCAGCACAGAAATGGAATTTCATCAATTAGACCGACATAAAGCAGTGCATGGCTGTAAAGTATAAATAGATGATGCGCGTTGTTACTGCCTGCTGAAAAAAAAAATCTAATCAACCGCCTTCAGAAGTCACTATGACGAGTAAACAGTATAAATCCAGCTGTTCTGCGAAGTTGCCAGAGGTTTACCAGAGAACATCGGTGATCAAACAACATGACAAAGACCAAGGAGCGCACCAGACAGGTTAGGGATAAAAGCTGTGGGGACGTTTAAATCAGCCACAAATGGGAGGGAGGGGAAAAAACGTTTGGCAAAACTGAAAGCCTATGAAACCATCTGGCTAATGGGTGAATCTCTCAAGATTTATGTCCGAACTTTTAAGGAAACCGCTGGAGCTTACAGTTTACCATATCCACGTAGGCGACTCAGCAAAGCGATGCGTTGTGGGTCAGACGAGGCCAACATTGAGTCTAAAACTTGCACTGAGCCGGTGTGAAACATGGTGGTGGTGGCATCATGCAGTGGGCATGCTTTTCTGCTCACAGGCGTCAGGAAGGTGGATGGAGTCAAACACAGAACAATTCTGACACAAAATCTGCCAGAGTCCGGCTGGCGGGTAAAAGACGATCCTCAAAACACTTCAGTGATTCCAGTTCTACAAAGATTTGACTCAAAGAGGCTAAAACCAAATACACATTTTTTTTCTTCTGATTTTCATTTATACAAACTATCTTTGTCATTGTAAACTGGAAAAAAATGCTACCAGTGTGTGTGAATATTTTTTGATAAAGCAAAAAATAAAAGAAATAAAATAAATCACCTCACGAGCGGTTTATATGAATTAAACTCTGAGTGTACTTTTGATCCCCAACAAAAGTCCTGCTTCAGCAGCCCTGGGATTTTTTTTTTCTTTTTTTCTTTTTTTGGGGGGCAGTTCGTGATGACGTCAGCGACAGTCATGATCCGGCGCTGCTCAAACGTGCGTGAAGACGTCACCGACTGCCGGGAGAAGAAGCGTGGAAATGGGAACGTGCGGTCAGACCTCGAGTAATAATTCGTGGAAAGCTGAACGCGCCCTGAAAACAGAGCTCCGAAACTTGTCGTAGTTTGGAAATTCTGCTAAACTTTTTCATGTTTCTTTTTTTATGCATAGAATGCTTGAAGTAACTTTTTATTATTATTATTATTATTATTATTATTATTATTATTATTCAAATAAGAGCCAGGTCCAAGTGTACAGTGCCTTGCAGCCGTGCGTAAAATTAAACTCACCAGGCCGGCGCACAGACTGATGACTGCGGCATGTTGTGCATGTGCATTCACATGTCCTCTATAGAAGCAGTGCCTTAACTCCGTGTCCTCCTCCTCCTCCTCCTTCTCTTCCTCCTCCTTTTCCTCTTCCTCCTCCTCCTCCTCCTTTTCCGCATCTGTTGCAAAAGCGGTCCCGTTATCTCCTTGGGGCGCTCCGAGGATTGTCACAGTGTAAACGGGCGCAATAAATCCCGAATCCAGCGTGAGGTTGAGGTGATAGTTCTTCCCGAAAGCAGATATCCTGTAGTGGATGTTTGCCGCGGCCCAGTGATCCGCGGCGCTCCCGGTGCCCTCGTCCAAACTCCGTCTCTTCCTCTTGAAGTGCGCGCCGGCTGGAAGCCTGTCACCGGCTTCATTCACTCGCACCGGAGTTACAATCTCATACGCGGCCAGCTCCTCTGGTGCTGCGGGGAGGGGGCAGGAAACAAGGCAGGCGGGATTCAGTTCAAGTCAAAACAGTCCAGATGTGCGAGATCATGCTTTAAATATATATATATATATATATATATATATATATATATATATATATATATATATATATATATATATATATATATTTTTTTTTTTTTTTTTTTTTTTCACGTGTTTTTTATTATTTTGGTATTTAACAGTCGATCAGATTTCAACTTGTGCGCTACAAGGCGGAATTGGGAACTCATTCATTCTCTGCCTTGCGAATGATCCCACGCGTCAGGAGGGAGGACAGGAGAAGAGGGAGAAGAGAGAAGGGGTTGGGAAACTACCTACCTGTGCTTGGACTCCGGAGCAATCTCCCTGTGGATGCGACTACATTCAAGAGATCAGGGAATAGCAGGAACCCCAAGCCCCAGAGGAGCACATGCATGTTGTCTCAGTTCAGAGGAGAGAGACCCGGGCAGCCTGGAAGTCCTGTTGGGAAGTCCGCTTGTTCCTGCGCTCACTCCGGGAATCTCCGCCTTTCTGCCGCCGCATCCACGTCTTATTGCCGTCCGCCCTGGCTGAGCTGCTGCTGCTGCTGCTGGTGGTGGTGGTGGCCGGCCGGTGAAGCAGTGCAGAGTTGGGACGTGAGGGCTTCGCGGAATCCCTGGCGAACATGCATACTGCAGAGAGAGAGGGGTGGGCTGCAGCTCGGAACAGTCCACTGGCGATGGGCTCTAGTGAGCCCGTGAACTCTCTCCCCTGTGTAGGGGCGGGATCAGATCAGCAAAGGTACTCTGGTGCAGTCAGGGGGAGCCGAGTGCTTTTTATACCCCCACCACCGCTCCAGATAAGGGTGGTCACATATACAGAGGAGATTACTTTTCTTTTTTTTTTTTCTGTGCTTCTGAGTATGCACAGAATGTACTGGCCAACTGACATTATTATAAACATGCGGGATTTGTTTGGATCGTTACAGCTTGATAGAGTGGCAGGGCCGGCGCAAGAATAAACTGGGCTCTAAGCAGAGTTTTAGTTGGAACCACAGCAGCCATATAAGCAGCATAATGTTTAATTGGTTCCACATTAATAATTTAAATCTCGTCTAAAAAAAAAAACAAACCCACCTGTTTAGAGTTGCTTTTGAAACATAATCAATGAAACATTAATCGACATTTTGATGCGTAATGATGTCAACTGTCTGTTGTTACAACTTTGTGTTTTTTTTTTTGTTGTTTGTGTTTTTGTGGTGAAGAGCACTTTGAACTGTCTTGTTGCTGAAATGTAGTACACAAATAAACTTGATTGATTTTTTGGCAACTTGTCGTCTAACAAAGAGCTATTTAGTATTTACAAATCTGGCAGAGGGGACTTTTTTTTGTTGTACAGTTCTTAAAACTCACGACTGCTTCCTGATTTTGAGCCGCTGTACCATACCATACCAACTTTATTTATAAAGCACTTTAAAACAACCACAGCTGATACAAAGTGCTGTACATTAAAACACAACATAACAATAAATAATAATAATAATAAATAATAAAAACCCTTACAGTTTAAAAAAATAAACATACAATTTAAAACTGGATCCTGCTGGAGTTGAAAGCCAAGTAAAATAGATGGGTTTCTGGCTATGACAGATTAACGGTTTTATAGTTTAAAATTGGCAACAGCTCCTGTCTGAATAACGTCTATCTGTTCCAGTGGAAATTCGAGGAACAAATCCTTCCCGGGAAACCTTTTCATCGTGCCGGCTGTTGCGCACTTCAATAGAGAGGGATGTGAGCGGGAGATAAAGATGTTCCAGATATTCCCGGACAATAGACGGGTGCCTCTCTTCTTGGTCCCCCAGTAACTTGAACTGTGTGTACCTTGGTGGTCTCCACGTCACTACCCCTATCGAATCTGCGGGCATCTGCTTATGTTCCCAGTATGCTATCTGGTAATAAAGGACAACAGCTTGGGCATGCCTTCATAGCGTACAATCAGCATGTGCAGCCTTTAAGGAGACTGCACGCTTTGCTTTGCGTAACCAAGATAAAGTGTCTAATTTGAAGTGCCTGCAGCGTTCAAAAACTGAAAAAGACAACCTCTGCGGGGTATTTCCCTGCCCAAAATAACAAGCAGAAAATGTTTGGTGTTTTGGTCATTATGGTAATTACACACCGGAGTCTGTAGTGTTACAAATAGTCATGATTTCTTAAATGGCAACATAATTTCAATAGAGTCAACCGGCATTTATAATTATGGCTCCAGCTGTTCACAGAGCTAACGCGACGCTAAGCTGCCCAGGGCCACACATTAGCAGCAGAAGTGCACATTCTCTAACGTTTATGGCTCCAATTAAGTGCGATTACAGGGATCATTGAAATGTTGGAGCCTTCTTCTTCTCCTGTCTGTTGGTATAGCAAAACTATAAGACATTACAGGCATCTCCGACAAGTTCACATGCAAACCCTGATTAACAATTTCTGAGCGTTGGCTGTAAAGCACTTTTACAACACGGGGGAAAGAATTGTTCAAAAACAGTTGGACGAAGATGTTCTTGAGGAGTGTGTTTACGTACAGCAGCCACAACTTTAAGTGAACCTTTTACTCTTTATTAAAGTGGCATTCAAAAGTATTCGCACCCTGGACATTGTGGGGGGGTTTTTTTGTCACATTGTGTCTCCAATGTGACAGATTGTGGGGGGTTTACATGGCAGACCAACACAGAGGTGCATAATTGTTAGGTAAACGGAAAATGATACCCGGTTTTCAACAGTTTAGATCTGGACTTTGACTGGATCATTCATGCACACAAATACACAATCTAACTGATTGTGTTTGCTTGTTCTCCTTCTGGATGGTAAACTTTTAAACCGAAAAATGCTCAATGAGATTTCTACAGCTCGAGATTGTTTTTGTGTGTTTTTTTATAATCTAGTCCTGTTTTAAACTTCTCTATGACTTTCTCCAGAGTAAAAAAAGTATGAATACAATTTGATATTAGAGGTTTTCAAATTTTAGCAGTTCAAAAGTTTTCACAATATAATTATGTGCTACTGTGAGTTGGTTTGTCAACAAAAATGACATTAAAATTCACAGTTGTAACGTGAAAATCCAAAGAGTCTGAATACTATGTGCGCAACACCATTTCAATCTTTTTTTTTTCTAACCAAAAGTCCTAATTTTTAAAAGCTGCCACTCTTTATAATCAGTGTTGAGCACCTCAGATGATTTGGGGCGCCATTTTTCCACGGAGCCTAATTAATTTATATCACTAGATTGCGATTATAAATGCTGCTTCAGCCGCAGTCAGCAGTTTTCAGCAAGAATCTGTTTCAGCAGCAGCACCATTTATCCACCAGCTGCTGATTTTAAAGTGTCAAGAAGCCAAAAAAGCAGGAAGGAAAAAAATAAATAAATAAATAAAAGACGCTTCCATGTTTCTCAATGGACCCGCCACTACAGCTGCTGGCGCCTGTGTGTGTGTGTGAGCGAGGGTGTTCTCAATGGATGTTGGTCATTGAGGTCATCGGCGTCACCCCTTCCTGAGTTGTGCGCAGGGCAGTATCATTCAGGGCCGCTATCGGCAGAGTAAACTGCACTTCCTCTCCAGATCACAAAGGCCTGATAGGGGGTGGCGAGCTTGAATGAAGTGCCTGAGATCGGCCTGAGATGACGAAGGCTCCCTCCGCCCCATCCTGTGGACTTCTGTGAGCACATCTTTGTCACAATGTTCTCTTTTTCTAGTGCGGTGAGTCGACAGGCTTTAAATAAGTAGTATAGAAGCGAAGCGTAGTCATCGGATTAACATTAATTAGCACAAGAACGTCGATTGATATTTCAGAGAAGTCCAGTTCAGCTAATAGGTGCCTGAGACCCATCTGTTTTCGCTACGGATGGTCATCAGAGTGTTTTCAGTCATTGACTTATCTGATCTCATTTTGTACATTCTTGCAGATATATTTCTGCACACTGAAAGTCAGCACCCAAACTGTCCGCTGATACAATTGGATGTACATATCCAACAATGGAACTTTGAACAAGTTTAATGGCGATCATGTGAACATTTTAGTACGGGGCTGTTGATGTTGAACTCTGCTTCAATAATTTTGTGTGGATTACCATAAAACAATATAGACGCAACCTGTTAGCTGTGTGAGAAGATGAAGAGGTTTCAGAGGTAATAAAGACATACGAGATGCAGTTGAAAGTTTGTTTCCTGGCTGTACTCTACTCTCAGTTCTGCTACTACATGTATCTGAAACAGGGAACAAGCCCCTTTGACGGACATGGGTCAAAAAAAACAAAAAACAAAACCCAACGACACAAATCGAACCAAATGACAATATCAGTTCAACGGGGAGGAGAATTGCTGACTCGCTGGTGCCAAAGTCCAATCATCGCGCAGTAGACTAAAGACGGGAGAGAAATTCAGTCGCACAAGGAAAATCAGATTTAAAACTAAATCGGAAGCAAATCCAGCAAAATCACAGAACATTTGAAATACAGCACGAGGTTATCAAAATCTTAAGCATGAAAACTCTTAAACCAATTTCTGAATGAACATTAAATCCATGGACCATACTCTCATAGTGAAAAGCAGATGTTTTCCACTTTTAAACTTTCGTCTGGTGGATTGATGGTATTCAGATGATTTGGGGGGGGGGGGGGGCAAAAAAAAATGTTTCTCTGACATCGCCGCTCATTATCTTTCCATCTTGGCACCGTTAAAACGCACATGTGGCGATTCCCGTGTTAGCCGATTCTACAAATTACTTTATTGTTACAAATGCAGGCCACATTAAACAGATTTGTGGTTGTAATGCAACAAAATGTAAAAAAGTCCCAAGGATTTAAAATACTTTTTCTGAGCCCCGTATGAATATGCAAATGCAAATTACACAGTCTGCATCTTCCTGCATCAGACAGCTTGGAAAGGCTAGCAGGCATGGACACAGACTCGTGGCTGTTTTGGACCAGGAACCGCACGCCAACGCATCTAGATGCGTGCAGATGTTGAAGGCAAATCAATGTTGCATGCCCTTATTCTTTTAATTTAAAAAAAGCACAAAGCAGCAGCTTTAAGGGTTTTTCCAAAGAAGGCCGGGATGATGGAGGGAGGCTGCTCTGAAATTGACTTCTCAATATGGACTTAGGCAAGTTTATGTTGGGTGAGAGCTGAGCGAAAACAAAAGCTCAAACATCTGAAATGCAATTAGGACACTGGAGGAGCTTTCACAGAGCACAAGATACGGGCCTGGACTCTACCCAAGTGGTACAACAGCTGTCAGCAGGTCAGTCCAAATGTTTAAATGCTTCCCAGGTTCTCTGGCTCTCTGTGGAATGGCAACAACTGACTTAATGCCAAATTAATCACTTCACAGAGTGGAGAGGGAGGAGAAAGCAAATCAAAGGTGTTGTGCAGCTTTTTCCTTGGGCACCGCTGTGACATGAGGCATCCAGACACAAAGGGGAGCCAAACGGGGTGGCTCCGGTCGCCAGAAACGTCTTATTGCTTTCACAAACTCTTTTGTTTATGCAAGAGCCGGTTGACGCAGGCGTCCTCCTTTCGGCGAAGCCTTTGAAAGAAGCCCATTTGTTTTCTCGTAGCATGCTCAGGTTGAGCGAAGGACGACATTTGCAGCTGGTGCAGTCGGAGAGATGAGGGTGGCATCAGGATCAAAGACGGATTTCGTGTTAAGAAGTATAATAAATCTGTCGCCACAACTAGTCATGATCTTGTTGGTTGTTGAGCGCTTGAACCAACAGAACGATTGGCATTTTGCCTTTCATCACAAAACAGCATAATGGCCCTGATCACTCTAAGCTGGAACAGGAACAACAGCAATAAAAGAAGGGAAGGAAAAAAATACAGAGATGTTTCGAATTTAAATGATAGAGCAAATTATGAAATATTCCCCTAATTATTCTGAAATGGATGTGCTCCACTAGGCTTCCCCACCATTTTTATCTTGAAGCCGCATAATTGAATCAACAATGGGCGCTATAATCAATCAGAGCTCGTATAAATGCACATATCCTCACTCACCATGTACAGTCACTAAGGTCTTGGCTTTGAATCGCACCGAGAGCTTTCCTGTGTGGACTTTGAATGGTCTCATCATGCATTGTTGGGTTCTCTATGGTTACTCCAGAGAAAGGATAGATCAGTCACAGACAAGATTCTCAGAAAAAAAAGTGTTTCACTCTAAGGCTAGACACTTTCCTGACTGTAGAGTGAAGTTTATGCGGGAAGAGAAACAGAGTGAGAAACAGAAGAAAAGTCACAGTTTATATAGAAGAACGAGAGTCGGTGACACTGCGTGTATGTCACGTTGTGTATTTAATGGACCTAAAAGCAGCGGCAAGACTTAAAATTCTGTTAATGATTTAATGAAGAAAAATGAAAACGAGGCACCGACTTACAAAAAATATCTAAGAAACAAAGAAAGCAGCAAAACAGGGCCAAACGGGAGGCATGAGGAGATACAGAGAAACCAGGAAGTAGAGAAGAGGAGAGGAGGAGTGATGAACCGGCAAGTTGTGACCGAGAATGAGGAGCTTAAATACTAGGAGGCAAACAGTGGGGACAATGGACCTGGGCTGATGGGCTAACTGGTTGCAGGCGTGAGTAATTTAAGCAGCAGCCAGACTGAGTGGAGGAAGAGATAAAGTGGGACTGGGCGAAACAAGCAAAAATACAAACACTAAGGAATAACTGGACCTAAAGAAATAAAATCTAATGAAAATAAGATGACCAAGAAGGGCTGAACTAAAATAAACCAGACCATAACAGATTAAACTAAAAAGGAACAGAAACACAGAAATAAACAAAACCCAACCCAAGAAACCCAGAGTTTCTTGGGTTGGGTACAGAACATCCAGAATATCGCGAACTGCAACTACAGATGTTGAAGATAGCATCTGCTTTACAGAGTTCTGCTAGCCGTATGCTATCTTAATGATTTCGAGGAATCAAGATCTTAAGTACTTTGACAGATCAAACCTCAGCAGGAGAACACCTTAAACAGAGTTTGAGATGAATGAAGCCTTCGTTCCCGAATGCAAAGCTCTTTCTGGCATTAGCAGCATCTTAAAATGAGACGCGAGTGAAAATCACAGTAATATGATCTACTGAAACCTGGACTGAGATCCGATGCATTGATTGAACTCACTTTGGGGTTTCCTGAGACGTTTAGACTGGGGAGGGGTCATCAAATCCAGACCTTGAGTTCCTGCAAGGTGTGTTCCTGGTTCAATAGGCCTCAACCAAATATCCGAGTTACCTCCTCAGCGCAGTCAGGTTCTCCAGAGTACTGCTAATGACCCAACAATCCGACTCTAGTGTGGTGAGGCAGAGCCACATGAAAAACCTGCAGGACACCTTCCCTCGAGGGCTGGATTTAAGGATCCCACTAAAACAAAACAATCGCATCTTGTTTTGTTTATGAGAGACCCAAGATCACGAATCATCTTGCGAGCTTAGTGAATCATCACACCCCTATGTCCTCTTTTCTATCATTCTTAATGGAAAGCATGTTGCAATGGCTGCCCGTGTATAACACAGGGACCCTGAAACAATCACGGGAATGAAACAAAGCATCGGATTGATCGGTGAGGTTTTTTTTTTTTTCCCCAATCTCACCATGAGAGCCTTTAAATGCATCTTCTTCTTGTAAGCACACAGCACACAGCTGGAGAGGCAAACGCACAGCAGAAACGTAGCCATCCGGGACGGTGAGCGATCTTCAGTTTGCTCTGCTGAAAACGCACTCGTTTGGATTTCCCCCAGTAAAGACAGCGGGCGTGATTTCTACGGCTGTGGAGAACTGAGAGGCCGTGTTCAATAAAAGGTCGGACCGACTGGCGAACGCGCAGTTTTAATTCAAAGCATGTGATCTTTCTCAAAGATTGCTTTGCGCAGACACGAAGAATTAATCACGCTACGTGAATGTCACATTAGATCTTTCTGAATCATATTTAAAATAATAAAAACAGACAGGTAGCAATTAAAAATAAAATAAAGCCAGAGGTTTCCTCCGGTAATTTGAACCTGTAGCTCCTTTGCACTTATTGAGAAACACTTTAGCTGAAAACTGTGTCCCCCCACACACACACACACATTAGCCCACACATTATTGTACAGTAAGATCTGTTTCCCATCTGCTTCATCTGCTCCTTTGTCTTATTGGATATAGTTTGGCGTTCTGGGTCAAGGATTCTATTTTGTTGCTGTCAAGGTTTGTAGAATAGGCTGGCTCGGGTCCTGCTGGCAGCACCACCATGGAAGTGGGTCATCTGGGGCCAAGAGGAGCCAGCGAGCTTAAAGGCACATAGCAATGAGCTCGAGGGCCCAGCTGCATGTGACGGGTAATGTGTGCTGTTTAAATTGAAAAGAGGAATGTGCCAGTCCATGAGGTCTGTGGAAGGAGTTTTTTTTTTAAAGCCTTAAGATAACGTTATCAAATTCTCTGACTTGATTATCTTTTTATGAATTTTCCTCAGCAGGGTGAAAAGCACAAACAAGTCATGTGACTGGGAAAAGTCCAAAAAAGCAAAAGTGGTAAGAGAAAGGCGATGGTTTTCTATTATGGTGTCACACGTTTACTCTTCCACCTGAGTTGGGCGCACCTGTTGCTCCTCCAGTGTCACCATGGCTGCTCCTCTGATTAACGCTCTTTTTGCCTGGCCTGCAAGTTTAGGTTCTTGGTATATCTAAAGTTGCGCTGTACCTTCCTCTGTAATGTCTTCGAACCTTGGATGTTAGCACAGCCTGCTTTAGACTCCTCCACAACCGTATTCCCGTTTCCTGAGTTCCTTTGTGTTTGCTCACCAACAATGTCTCAAACCGCTGAGGTCTCCACCAAACACCTGTATTTATAGTGATTAGATCAGACTCAGATGGAGTCCATTTTACTGTTTGCAACATTTTTGAAGATAAGTGATTTCCCCAATTGCTATCCAGGAAGATCAAAATAAAATAAAGTGGAAGATTTGTCAGTCTAACAGTTGCTTTTTATTATATTTGCTGCAGAATGTAGGGGTCGGATTTATTTGACAAAGGGAAGTTATGGGATTTAAAGATACTTTTATGTTTTTTGTTGTTCTTTTTTTAAAGATCATAATTAAATGTATTGTAGGTTTTCATGTCCAGGAAAAATACAGAACATGTGGCGTTGATAGACTGATTCCAGCTCAAGACGAACTCAAAGCAGATGAGCTCCGTGGCATCGAAGAGCCACTAAACATCTGAAGAGCACATCATGGTGTTTTCCGATCTGTAATTATGAAACCCAATAAAATTCTTTGCAAAATGGCAGAAGAAATTAGGCTCATAATGCATTCTTTTAAAAGAAGGAGGGATGGAAAAAGTTAAACATTTTCCTTTTTTTTCCATGAGCAAACGCTTATGTGCCTCTCTGCTGAAGTCAGTTCTCAGAGAATGAGAAGTGCAGATTTTCTTTTTTTTTGTTTTTTTTGTTTTGTTTTTTGTCTTGTGGCCAGGATATTCAGGCTTGATTAAACACGCTACCACGCAAAAATCTGGGAATTGTTTATTAAAGCGAAAGAACATGTCAGGATGCTGCACACCACCACACTTGGTCAGATGTTTTAAATCACCTGGAAACAATTTTCCAGATGCAAAAAATAAAAAATAAAAAAATGCAAATGCTGCAACAAACAAAGCGTGCAAACAATACGTTGGAATCGGGGTATTTCTGCTTACAACACTTTATTGTAACAGCGGTGGATGGAAAACATCTATTTCTGACGAAATCAGAAATAGAATTCACAATTTATGCATTGAGGAATTGCCATGAATTTGGCAGTAATGCACATTTCAGTCCATTAAAACTGGGTTTTGTATCCTGTTTTTTTTTGGGGGGGGGGTCTTAGACCATACTTCGAACATCTCTCCTGTGTGTACTGCTGCTTGGGAATGGATGAGATACAGGAAATATCCCATATCAGATGGAAAGGATTCCTTTAGATTATATCCTGAGGAAAAAAGTCATTCCTCAGTCAGATACGAAAGCAAGGGCACCAGTCTATTGAGGAAATTGAGCAGAGGAGGAAGGCATGTCTGTTGTGAAGTTGTTGGGGCGGGGGGGTGATGTAAAAGGTTACCGACATAAATCATTACTGTTTAAACTTTACCTTTAATAACAAAGTTACCTGATTTTTAAAGTGCAATCAGTAATACTTTTATAACAAATTTATATCAGTAATGATTTATTGGTTAATGTCAAGTTGTCATAACAAAGGCATTTTGAATAATGTCAACTTTGTATTAAAAGTGTCATAATTTACTGAATGACACTTTATGACAACAGTCATAAATATTCATGAAGGCTTATTCATGTTCATGACAGGTGTTATGTCATGTTTATGAAAGTGTCATGTCAGTCTTAATCACCCCCCCTTCAAATAAAGTGTTACCGAAATGTCAGTATAGAGTAGCTAAAAGTTGTACTCAACAAGAATGGGACTATTTTTTTTTTCACTCAAGTAAAAGCATAAAGTAGCCATCCAAGAAATTACTCAAGTAAGAGTAGAAAAAGTATTTGGTAAGAAATCTACTCAAGTACTAAGTAACTGCTCCAAATATTAAACATTTACAGTATCAGACAGAGCAATGTCCACAAAAATATAAAGTCTTGTGGACATGGAGGTATGTTACAGAGCAAAATAAAAGTAATGAACTTGAATAATTAATCAATGCAAAACCTATGAAACTTTAAAACTGCATGTTTTAAAGGCACATTCAGAGTAGCTTCACTGAATGTTCTTCATTGCACAGAAAGTAGAGTATCCAGAAATATAACTGAAGTGCAGCGATACTTCATAATAAGATTACACAAGTAAAAAGTACAGCTGTAGTGGCAAAAAAATATTCCCAAAAGGGCATTTAAAAAAGTAAACAAACAAACAAAAAAAAGCTACTCAAGTAAATGTAACTAGTTACTACCCAATTCTGGTCACTAGCTGTGTGATTACCAAAATGGATATCAAAAAATAGAATCAACCGCAAGCTAGTTTCTTCAAACTGCATACAACTAAACCATCTCACTAGAGGCTCACAGGGCGAATGGAGGTTATGAGGTGGTGTAACACTAATTACCTTCCTGTGTGAAACGAGCTGAGAACTACCTAATATAAGTAATATATCCAAGTCGTCTCCATCTCTGTGATCGGTGCAGCTTCATGCGACCCAAGTTCAACCACTTCCGACTGAACTTGTTCAGAGAAGGTTAGGAAAGGGGCTTTTCTGAAGCTGTGGCATGTTTTTCTCATTTCCTCCCGGCTCCGGCGCAGAACGACTTTCAATACGATACATCTCTGTCAGCGTGAGTGTCGCGTGGCTGAAATCCTCACGCAGACGCAGCTCTCACCTGTCTGAGCTCCCATCGGGACCCTTCAACCCTGCATCACACATCTGGTCACGTGTCAGGGTGACAGTTTAACCTGGAGTCAAGCTACTCTTGTGAAACCATGCATGCTGTACCTGACAAAGTATAAAGCTATGACATTATGAGGATGTGTGATTGCTATCGCTAGAATTTAAACGTCAGGTTTGGCAAGAACACTTGCAGGGAAGATATAGATAATCAGGTCTATATCAGATAAAATGACTGGAAAATTATGCATTTTCTCCAGATTGTAGTTCAAAGAAAATAGCTTGAGATTCGTCTCAAAATGACAGGAGTGTTGACTTTAGACAAAAAGACAGCGCTAAGGCTCTGCTGTTTTTGCCTGTGTGGGAGAAGCAGCGCTGTTTTTGACATCAGCTAGTAAAAGCAATTTCATAAGAACGGCACTAATAAAACCAGCAATGAAAATATCCCTAAATCGTGATGAGAAAACCTGAAGCCGGATCACGTCGGTGTACAGCACGTCGTTCAGCTAATGACTGAGCGGGGCTTCTCAAGTGAAACTGCTGCACAGATGGCCTTTTTGGCTTTTTACAGCGAATCCCTCAGAGGAAGGACAACTGGACAGAGATATTCGGCGCAAAACATTCAGAGAATTCAAGTCCCTCGCGCTGCAACGCTCAACCTACACCCAAAAAGACGTGAAACCGAGTGGAAATTGAAGCGTTTCAGAACACTAACAAAGACACGGCTCTGCCAAAACAACCCAGTCAGTACAGGAAGATGATCTTTTGTCCCACTGTTGAAATAAGTTACCAGACTAAATAAATGAATCGCATACCAAGCTCCTTTTTTTTTTATTTTTCCAGCTTTCGGCTGCTGTGCCACGCATGCGTTTGCAGTGATATCGATCTGAAAGAGAAAAGGCAGAAGCTTATTTTGTTTTTCTTGATGCGATAACGTAGTTTTCTTTGGTGAAAAAAAACAATTACATTACAATTGTTATTGGAAAGGAGTCAGTCTGAAGTCACTGGCAAGAGAAGAAACGATAATAAATTTCTATTGACTTTGCGAAATGTCAAAGCAAAGCGAGACGATGCTAATTCAGTCATTAAACATTGATTTAGTCAATCGGACTGGATGGAGATCATCGCCTTTCAAGTCTTGCTACTGATTCTTAATTTGATTTAGGCTTGCGCTTTGACTAGGCCAATATGAATAAGCTTTGATCTACACCCACTGTAGTCCTGGCTGTACATTTACGATCATTGCCCTGCTGGAAAGTGAGCCTCTGTCTCTGCCCCCTTGTCTCTTGCTACTACTGAAGACAACAATCCCAGCAGCGGGATCCTGACACCAGCATGTCTTGGTTTTCCTTCACAACAGGCCAAAACATTTCAAACTGGTCTCATGTGGCACACCAGCTGCATTTGCACCGCAGTTAACCCTTTGTGACCTAGATTTCAAATCTCCGCCTGGGTATTTTTCCTTCTTTTAATTGTACGCAGTTCTTTAAATGCCATGTCAGTAAATATATTTGCTCATTTATCCATAACAACTGGAACTTTCAATATCTAGCAAGTTATTTTCACAATTTACCGTCTATTAAAAGAGTGCCCCTCAGATTGATTTCACTCATTGCTATGACGGGGTGAAATTACCGTAATAATCCGATATTGCCTGAAAAGTGCAATGTCTTTCCTTTCAGAAACCGTTGGAATTTTTCAGATAGCGCCACGTGTGGCAGAATTACGGTACTGCAGATTTGGCTGGATCGCCGGCTCTCCGTTGGGTCTGGAAGGGTTAGATTACTCAAGTGGACTTTGTTTACTACGTAGGTGACCTCTGCAGGCAGCTGGTTGTATTTAGGGGGATCAGAGTAAAATGGGGTGTAATCCAAATGCGTGCAACAGTTTAGAAAGTTTTATTCATAAAACTTCCAGAAACCACGAATCATTCCATTTCATAATTATGTTCCGCTTTGTGTTGGTTTGAAAAACCAACTAAAGTACACAGTTGTTTTGAAGCGGTTATATGACAAACCCTTTAAAAAATAAATAAATAAAATAAAATGTCTTCTCTTTTCTTGTATGTGCATATGGATGGAAAGTTTTTGGCTCAATCCCTTTTCGCAAAACGCTTTACAGGATTTCCACGAATTTCTGCTCTGCTCTCTCCGCTCGTTGCCTGCAGTCTGGTCGACATCCTGCTGACACTATTTTAGCCTTTTTCACAGGGGTGTGCTTACCACAGCCTCCCTTTGTAGTTTGTATACTAAATGCACAGCAGAGAGGGATCCCTTTTGGGCCTGCGGTTTCCTGAAACAAGCCATCTGCATCTGCTCCGCTCCCTACATGGCCTACGGATAGAGAACGGACACAAATAAAGTGGTTTCATAGACAGCGTAGCCCTCAAGAAAGAATTCATTCATTTGTTTTTCCTCCCTCCTGCAGCCGACAGATTTACTTCAAAACCATAAAATGGTTTCATCAGTCGCACTCATGGCAATTAGTGTCCCTTCTGATCTTCGAGAGACTGTAAAGGAGGTTCAGAGTCGCGTCTCTGGTTTTACTTTGCTCCGCTCATTCTTTATCAGTGCCTTTAATGCTTTTCCATCTAGTTAACTCTGATGAACATCTTTATTGCAGCACATGGAGAAACGCCAACGAGCGGCTTTCCTCAAGGAGACTCCGACGGCGGCTGAGAGATCGAATCCCGACGGCTCGTCGAGCTGCGCTCCTAATCTGCGGCAACTGAGTGAACTCTGCGAAGTGATAAGAACAGGAAAGATTAAGAGCAGAAAGATAAAGAATACAAAAGGAGGAGGAAGAGAGAAGGAAAGGAAATCCTTTTTTGGGAGAACAAGTCCGGTTCTCCCTGCAGCGACTTCAAATGGGAGAGGAACATGTCAGAGACGCTCTACGTGTGGACGAGCTTCATGCCAGCTGATGAGGTTTTGCTGATGAGATCTAAATGAGCACATCTATCTCAAAGCCGCCACTGACTTAACTTTTGTTAACACTCATCGTTGTGACTTTGAAAAACATTCTGGTGCAAATGTAAACCAACTTTAATTCCAGAAAGTAAAATAAGAGTCAGTTGATGATGTTAGATCTTACAGAAGTCACTGTACCCTTTAAAGTTTTTCACAACTTACAACCAAACGTCAGTGTATCTTAAAGGTATTTTCTATAACAGACCAGCACAAAAACACGTCATAGCTGAGAAGCACCACTTCGTATGAGGTTTCCTAAATAGTATTTTTTATTTGCATATACGGTAGGGTACCAGAAGTTGATCAGAGTTGGTGGAGGTAAATACTGACCAGTGCCTGACAGACTGGAGGGGTGGTTCACCTTCTTAAACGTAGAGCAAGAGATACGGAGGGATGTTTTAAATCAAAGCATATCTAAGTATTAGAATAGCCTAGTCGGAGTCCAGACCTAAAACCAATTGAGAGCGTGTGGAAAAACTTGAGCAGTGATGTTTGTAGATGCTCTCTTCATACCGACTGTGCTTGTGCAGCTTTGCAAAGAGACATAGGAAAAACTCTCTGGATGTGAAACATTGCCAGACATGAAAAAAGGCTTGGCAGTCCAGCTACAGAGAAGGATGGTCTAACAAAGTATACACTTACTAGGGACTGAATATAAAGATTTTTCAGATTTATATTTGTACAAAATGTCAAAAACCACAAATCATTTACCTTTCGATTCAGCATTGTGTTCCACTTCGTGTTGATGTTTAATGTTTAATGTTGTCACATGAAGTAACAGGAAAGCTACAGCGGCATGAATAGTTTTGCAAGGCACAGTAGTTCGTTGACGTGGAGGTTAATTTAAATGGAACAAATATATGTATATTTTTGTTTCAAATCAAATTTATTTAATCAAATAGAATAAATTAAAACAATGTTACATATTTAAAATAGAGCAGCCGTTGTTTTGTGCAAAGGTTTTATAGCCGAGGGCTAATTTGCAAATCCAGTCCTTTGGTTGGACTTTTGGATAATTTATTTACAGTAGCAAATGAATAATGCATTTATTTGTGCATTAGCAAATGATATTTCAGATTACATTTATGGAGACTATGATCTGGCTCCATTTATGATATGCTGTCTGTTCATTTTACACTTCTTAATTTCTCTTTTTATTTCGCTTAAACTATTTCTTAGCAAAACAGCTTACATGTCAGCTCAACATCAACGGTGGAATGTTAAACCATCCGTAGCAAAAGTTGCATATTGAGACATTAGACTGGATAGGTTTAGGGAACCGGATAATTTATGCAAAAGTCAAATTTAAAAAATTACACACAGATGCTCAAAATATTGTGGCAAACTTTAGAAATGTTTGATTTCTCTCCAACGTCCGAGATCTGGAGACACTTTCGTTTCTTTTTATTGCCAGTCTCATGAAAATCCCATGAAGCAGCTAATGTCGCTAAGTATACCCCATAACTCTTTTTTTTTCACTAAAAATTGCTTGTGTTACTAAAAGACACAACCAATTGCAGCAAGAATTGGTAGAGAAAATAACCCTAAACTATTAGAGACTTATAGCATCGCTGTGTCCTAACTCCACCCAGTGAAAGCCCCCAGAAAACCACGTAGCTGCACGAAGACTGGTTCCTCAAATGAAAACCACATGGAGCTAATTACATCATTTCCATCTCATTAACTGAACGCTTTAAGACCTGATGATTTTTATCTGATAAGGAAGTCACTCCTAACCCTTCAGAGTGAAAAGTAGCTCAGCATCCGTCTTCAAAACACTGGCAAATCAAAGATGAGCCTCCAAAATCCACTTTTACTCCAAGGTTCCCAAAGTTCATAAATGTTGATTAGAAAGATTTTACCATCAGGAAGCTGATTTTTGCCCCCCAAATATGCCTTAATAACAGTCTTTAAATTGCAATTTAAGGCTTCTTTATAGATTGTTTTTTTTTTTTTTTTTGATGAAATGATTCTGGGAATACCATAAGGCGAACATGTTTGGGCCTCTTGTGGAAATATAATCCAGCGGTTGTGGCGAACAGCTCAAATCAGTCGGAAATGTTCTGAAAAGTTTTTTTTTTCTCTTTGTTTTTTGTTTTTGATGATCACTTTCAAATAAAGCCTGTTTGAATTGTGCAAGCGGGAAGGGAAACGCTCCGCTGCGTTCAATCAGCTCCGTGTGGGGATCCTTTTCTCTGTCTCGGTCTGGTTCTCATAAAAACGGCAGAAATCGACTCAGAGGTGCCCTCTGAACTTGTGCTACGAATTTGAAACACTCATAAGCACAAGCGTTCACTGCACGCGTTGACGAGGTTAAGGATTTGGGACGCTCTATTCTGTTTTTTTTTTTTTTTTTTTTTTTTTTTGGAGACCTGAAAGACCAAAGGAGGAAAAGATTCTGAGAAAGACTCCTGGTCGTCATCGAAAGCTTTGAGCTGCGCTGTCGTTTCCAGAGTTCCTAATCTGTGTTTACAGGAGAGTCAGCCCGTCTCTGATACGGATTGGATGTAGTAGCCCAGGGGAAGTTGGGACGGCAGCCTCCCATCCTGCCCCGCTGAATGGATTTAAAAGTAGGAGATCAGATCTTCAAACAGAAATGGGTCACAACCAAATAGTAGCCCCAGAGGAACTCTGTATACTCACCATATCCTTTCACTGGAGTCATTACCTTTCTGCGGCCGCCTCGCTCCCCGCCAGGGTTTAACAACCTCCAAACCCTTTGGCTTTTGGCAGGAGGGAGAGAGCGAGCAACTCTGTTTACACTGGGAGGTTTCCATCGTGGGAATCCCACATGCGCTTTAAAGACAAAAAGAGGAAAATCTCAGGAATTAAAGCAGTTTAAAAAAAAAACAACTTTCAGAGATATTCAGTAGTCTTTCCCTTGTGTACAAATGCAAAGCTGTAAATTGTTCTCTAGACTGTTTTCAGAACATTTTTGTTGTTCTGGAGCCTTCTCACCCTCCCAAGTCAATACGAACAGCAAATATTTGAATATTTACCATCAAACAAAGGGCTTTGCACGAAGACCAAAAAGTTTGACTTTGGTCTCGTCTACCAGAACCCGTTCCTCCACATGTCTTTTGTGTCTTCTATAAGGCTTATGTTGAAATGAAAATGGGATTTCTTATGATTTCTTTGAAGAATTGCTTGGGATCGCTTCTCCCCCTCAGTTGTCCTGGTCCAGTTGCTTCCAGGATGATGGCTTAAGCAACGCCATGTGAAATGATCAAACTTCACAATATTGCTTAATAATCTAATCCTGCTCAAACTTTGGCTCAGGTTTGGTTTTATCTCACCAGTAAATGTTTGCTGTGGCAATCTGTGACAATCCTGCCACCGTTCAATAAAGGTCACCACCAAACATCACCATTTTCCACTGAGCTCTATAATTAAAGTGTGGCGCATTGTGTCCCATTTGACTTCAGGCTTCAATTTGCTCCGTAATGTTCCCTGATGATTGTCTGAGCCAACAGAGAAGAGTTGCAGAAATGGGGAAGGACGTTAAAAATACCTCTTTAACGTCAAAGTGCAAACTAATTTCTACAAAATAATGGCAATTAAATCATTTTTTTTACTTTTTTATTCTCTTGTAAAAGCGTTCAACCTCTGTCGAGTTGTGTGCGGATCGGCTGTGAACATCCCTTTTCAAGTTTAGCCACAAATTCTCTATTGATAGAGGTCTGGGCTTTGACTACNATTTAAAATAATAAAAACAGACAGGTAGCAATTAAAAATAAAATAAAGCCAGAGGTTTCCTCCGGTAATTTGAACCTGTAGCTCCTTTGCACTTATTGAGAAACACTTTAGCTGAAAACTGTGTCCCCCCACACACACACACACATTAGCCCACACATTATTGTACAGTAAGATCTGTTTCCCATCTGCTTCATCTGCTCCTTTGTCTTATTGGATATAGTTTGGCGTTCTGGGTCAAGGATTCTATTTTGTTGCTGTCAAGGTTTGTAGAATAGGCTGGCTCGGGTCCTGCTGGCAGCACCACCATGGAAGTGGGTCATCTGGGGCCAAGAGGAGCCAGCGAGCTTAAAGGCACATAGCAATGAGCTCGAGGGCCCAGCTGCATGTGACGGGTAATGTGTGCTGTTTAAATTGAAAAGAGGAATGTGCCAGTCCATGAGGTCTGTGGAAGGAGTTTTTTTTTTAAAGCCTTAAGATAACGTTATCAAATTCTCTGACTTGATTATCTTTTTATGAATTTTCCTCAGCAGGGTGAAAAGCACAAACAAGTCATGTGACTGGGAAAAGTCCAAAAAAGCAAAAGTGGTAAGAGAAAGGCGATGGTTTTCTATTATGGTGTCACACGTTTACTCTTCCACCTGAGTTGGGCGCACCTGTTGCTCCTCCAGTGTCACCATGGCTGCTCCTCTGATTAACGCTCTTTTTGCCTGGCCTGCAAGTTTAGGTTCTTGGTATATCTAAAGTTGCGCTGTACCTTCCTCTGTAATGTCTTCGAACCTTGGATGTTAGCACAGCCTGCTTTAGACTCCTCCACAACCGTATTCCCGTTTCCTGAGTTCCTTTGTGTTTGCTCACCAACAATGTCTCAAACCGCTGAGGTCTCCACCAAACACCTGTATTTATAGTGATTAGATCAGACTCAGATGGAGTCCATTTTACTGTTTGCAACATTTTTGAAGATAAGTGATTTCCCCAATTGCTATCCAGGAAGATCAAAATAAAATAAAGTGGAAGATTTGTCAGTCTAACAGTTGCTTTTTATTATATTTGCTGCAGAATGTAGGGGTCGGATTTATTTGACAAAGGGAAGTTATGGGATTTAAAGATACTTTTATGTTTTTTGTTGTTCTTTTTTTAAAGATCATAATTAAATGTATTGTAGGTTTTCATGTCCAGGAAAAATACAGAACATGTGGCGTTGATAGACTGATTCCAGCTCAAGACGAACTCAAAGCAGATGAGCTCCGTGGCATCGAAGAGCCACTAAACATCTGAAGAGCACATCATGGTGTTTTCCGATCTGTAATTATGAAACCCAATAAAATTCTTTGCAAAATGGCAGAAGAAATTAGGCTCATAATGCATTCTTTTAAAAGAAGGAGGGATGGAAAAAGTTAAACATTTTCCTTTTTTTTCCATGAGCAAACGCTTATGTGCCTCTCT
This sequence comes from Poecilia latipinna, assembly GCF_001443285.1. Lineage (NCBI taxonomy): Eukaryota > Metazoa > Chordata > Actinopteri > Cyprinodontiformes > Poeciliidae > Poecilia > Poecilia latipinna. The sequence goes on from NW_015113211.1 coordinate 393,332, forward strand.
GCTGAAGTCAGTTCTCAGAGAATGAGAAGTGCAGATTTTCTTTTTTTTTGTTTTTTTTGTTTTGTTTTTTGTCTTGTGGCCAGGATATTCAGGCTTGATTAAACACGCTACCACGCAAAAATCTGGGAATTGTTTATTAAAGCGAAAGAACATGTCAGGATGCTGCACACCACCACACTTGGTCAGATGTTTTAAATCACCTGGAAACAATTTTCCAGATGCAAAAAATAAAAAATAAAAAAATGCAAATGCTGCAACAAACAAAGCGTGCAAACAATACGTTGGAATCGGGGTATTTCTGCTTACAACACTTTATTGTAACAGCGGTGGATGGAAAACATCTATTTCTGACGAAATCAGAAATAGAATTCACAATTTATGCATTGAGGAATTGCCATGAATTTGGCAGTAATGCACATTTCAGTCCATTAAAACTGGGTTTTGTATCCTGTTTTTTTTTGGGGGGGGGGTCTTAGACCATACTTCGAACATCTCTCCTGTGTGTACTGCTGCTTGGGAATGGATGAGATACAGGAAATATCCCATATCAGATGGAAAGGATTCCTTTAGATTATATCCTGAGGAAAAAAGTCATTCCTCAGTCAGATACGAAAGCAAGGGCACCAGTCTATTGAGGAAATTGAGCAGAGGAGGAAGGCATGTCTGTTGTGAAGTTGTTGGGGCGGGGGGGTGATGTAAAAGGTTACCGACATAAATCATTACTGTTTAAACTTTACCTTTAATAACATAAAGTTACCTAATTTTTAAAGTGCAATCATTAATTCTTTTATAACAAATTTATATCAGTAATGATTTCTTGGTTAATGTCAAGTTGTCATAACAACGGCATTTTGAATAATGTCAACTTTGTATTAAAAGTGTCATAATTTACTGAATGACACTTTATGACAACAGTCATAAATATTCATGAAGGCTTATTCATGTTCATGACAGGTGTTATGTCATGTTTATGAAAGTGTCATGTCAGTCTTAATCACCCCCCCTTCAAATAAAGTGTTACCGAAATGTCAGTATAGAGTAGCTAAAAGTTGTACTCAACAAGAATGGGACTATTTTTTTTTTCACTCAAGTAAAAGCATAAAGTAGCCATCCAAGAAATTACTCAAGTAAGAGTAGAAAAAGTATTTGGTAAGAAATCTACTCAAGTACTAAGTAACTGCTCCAAATATTAAACATTTACAGTATCAGACAGAGCAATGTCCACAAAAATATAAAGTCTTGTGGACATGGAGGTATGTTACAGAGCAAAATAAAAGTAATGAACTTGAATAATTAATCAATGCAAAACCTATGAAACTTTAAAACTGCATGTTTTAAAGGCACATTCAGAGTAGCTTCACTGAATGTTCTTCATTGCACAGAAAGTAGAGTATCCAGAAATATAACTGAAGTGCAGCGATACTTCATAATAAGATTACACAAGTAAAAAGTACAGCTGTAGTGGCAAAAAAATATTCCCAAAAGGGCATTTAAAAAAGTAAACAAACAAACAAAAAAAAGCTACTCAAGTAAATGTAACTAGTTACTACCCAATTCTGGTCACTAGCTGTGTGATTACCAAAATGGATATCAAAAAATAGAATCAACCGCAAGCTAGTTTCTTCAAACTGCATACAACTAAACCATCTCACTAGAGGCTCACAGGGCGAATGGAGGTTATGAGGTGGTGTAACACTAATTACCTTCCTGTGTGAAACGAGCTGAGAACTACCTAATATAAGTAATATATCCAAGTCGTCTCCATCTCTGTGATCGGTGCAGCTTCATGCGACCCAAGTTCAACCACTTCCGACTGAACTTGTTCAGAGAAGGTTAGGAAAGGGGCTTTTCTGAAGCTGTGGCATGTTTTTCTCATTTCCTCCCGGCTCCGGCGCAGAACGACTTTCAATACGATACATCTCTGTCAGCGTGAGTGTCGCGTGGCTGAAATCCTCACGCAGACGCAGCTCTCACCTGTCTGAGCTCCCATCGGGACCCTTCAACCCTGCATCACACATCTGGTCACGTGTCAGGGTGACAGTTTAACCTGGAGTCAAGCTACTCTTGTGAAACCATGCATGCTGTACCTGACAAAGTATAAAGCTATGACATTATGAGGATGTGTGATTGCTATCGCTAGAATTTAAACGTCAGGTTTGGCAAGAACACTTGCAGGGAAGATATAGATAATCAGGTCTATATCAGATAAAATGACTGGAAAATTATGCATTTTCTCCAGATTGTAGTTCAAAGAAAATAGCTTGAGATTCGTCTCAAAATGACAGGAGTGTTGACTTTAGACAAAAAGACAGCGCTAAGGCTCTGCTGTTTTTGCCTGTGTGGGAGAAGCAGCGCTGTTTTTGACATCAGCTAGTAAAAGCAATTTCATAAGAACGGCACTAATAAAACCAGCAATGAAAATATCCCTAAATCGTGATGAGAAAACCTGAAGCCGGATCACGTCGGTGTACAGCACGTCGTTCAGCTAATGACTGAGCGGGGCTTCTCAAGTGAAACTGCTGCACAGATGGCCTTTTTGGCTTTTTACAGCGAATCCCTCAGAGGAAGGACAACTGGACAGAGATATTCGGCGCAAAACATTCAGAGAATTCAAGTCCCTCGCGCTGCAACGCTCAACCTACACCCAAAAAGACGTGAAACCGAGTGGAAATTGAAGCGTTTCAGAACACTAACAAAGACACGGCTCTGCCAAAACAACCCAGTCAGTACAGGAAGATGATCTTTTGTCCCACTGTTGAAATAAGTTACCAGACTAAATAAATGAATCGCATACCAAGCTCCTTTTTTTTTTATTTTTCCAGCTTTCGGCTGCTGTGCCACGCATGCGTTTGCAGTGATATCGATCTGAAAGAGAAAAGGCAGAAGCTTATTTTGTTTTTCTTGATGCGATAACGTAGTTTTCTTTGGTGAAAAAAAACAATTACATTACAATTGTTATTGGAAAGGAGTCAGTCTGAAGTCACTGGCAAGAGAAGAAACGATAATAAATTTCTATTGACTTTGCGAAATGTCAAAGCAAAGCGAGACGATGCTAATTCAGTCATTAAACATTGATTTAGTCAATCGGACTGGATGGAGATCATCGCCTTTCAAGTCTTGCTACTGATTCTTAATTTGATTTAGGCTTGCGCTTTGACTAGGCCAATATGAATAAGCTTTGATCTACACCCACTGTAGTCCTGGCTGTACATTTACGATCATTGCCCTGCTGGAAAGTGAGCCTCTGTCTCTGCCCCCTTGTCTCTTGCTACTACTGAAGACAACAATCCCAGCAGCGGGATCCTGACACCAGCATGTCTTGGTTTTCCTTCACAACAGGCCAAAACATTTCAAACTGGTCTCATGTGGCACACCAGCTGCATTTGCACCGCAGTTAACCCTTTGTGACCTAGATTTCAAATCTCCGCCTGGGTATTTTTCCTTCTTTTAATTGTACGCAGTTCTTTAAATGCCATGTCAGTAAATATATTTGCTCATTTATCCATAACAACTGGAACTTTCAATATCTAGCAAGTTATTTTCACAATTTACCGTCTATTAAAAGAGTGCCCCTCAGATTGATTTCACTCATTGCTATGACGGGGTGAAATTACCGTAATAATCCGATATTGCCTGAAAAGTGCAATGTCTTTCCTTTCAGAAACCGTTGGAATTTTTCAGATAGCGCCACGTGTGGCAGAATTACGGTACTGCAGATTTGGCTGGATCGCCGGCTCTCCGTTGGGTCTGGAAGGGTTAGATTACTCAAGTGGACTTTGTTTACTACGTAGGTGACCTCTGCAGGCAGCTGGTTGTATTTAGGGGGATCAGAGTAAAATGGGGTGTAATCCAAATGCGTGCAACAGTTTAGAAAGTTTTATTCATAAAACTTCCAGAAACCACGAATCATTCCATTTCATAATTATGTTCCGCTTTGTGTTGGTTTGAAAAACCAACTAAAGTACACAGTTGTTTTGAAGCGGTTATATGACAAACCCTTTAAAAAATAAATAAATAAAATAAAATGTCTTCTCTTTTCTTGTATGTGCATATGGATGGAAAGTTTTTGGCTCAATCCCTTTTCGCAAAACGCTTTACAGGATTTCCACGAATTTCTGCTCTGCTCTCTCCGCTCGTTGCCTGCAGTCTGGTCGACATCCTGCTGACACTATTTTAGCCTTTTTCACAGGGGTGTGCTTACCACAGCCTCCCTTTGTAGTTTGTATACTAAATGCACAGCAGAGAGGGATCCCTTTTGGGCCTGCGGTTTCCTGAAACAAGCCATCTGCATCTGCTCCGCTCCCTACATGGCCTACGGATAGAGAACGGACACAAATAAAGTGGTTTCATAGACAGCGTAGCCCTCAAGAAAGAATTCATTCATTTGTTTTTCCTCCCTCCTGCAGCCGACAGATTTACTTCAAAACCATAAAATGGTTTCATCAGTCGCACTCATGGCAATTAGTGTCCCTTCTGATCTTCGAGAGACTGTAAAGGAGGTTCAGAGTCGCGTCTCTGGTTTTACTTTGCTCCGCTCATTCTTTATCAGTGCCTTTAATGCTTTTCCATCTAGTTAACTCTGATGAACATCTTTATTGCAGCACATGGAGAAACGCCAACGAGCGGCTTTCCTCAAGGAGACTCCGACGGCGGCTGAGAGATCGAATCCCGACGGCTCGTCGAGCTGCGCTCCTAATCTGCGGCAACTGAGTGAACTCTGCGAAGTGATAAGAACAGGAAAGATTAAGAGCAGAAAGATAAAGAATACAAAAGGAGGAGGAAGAGAGAAGGAAAGGAAATCCTTTTTTGGGAGAACAAGTCCGGTTCTCCCTGCAGCGACTTCAAATGGGAGAGGAACATGTCAGAGACGCTCTACGTGTGGACGAGCTTCATGCCAGCTGATGAGGTTTTGCTGATGAGATCTAAATGAGCACATCTATCTCAAAGCCGCCACTGACTTAACTTTTGTTAACACTCATCGTTGTGACTTTGAAAAACATTCTGGTGCAAATGTAAACCAACTTTAATTCCAGAAAGTAAAATAAGAGTCAGTTGATGATGTTAGATCTTACAGAAGTCACTGTACCCTTTAAAGTTTTTCACAACTTACAACCAAACGTCAGTGTATCTTAAAGGTATTTTCTATAACAGACCAGCACAAAAACACGTCATAGCTGAGAAGCACCACTTCGTATGAGGTTTCCTAAATAGTATTTTTTATTTGCATATACGGTAGGGTACCAGAAGTTGATCAGAGTTGGTGGAGGTAAATACTGACCAGTGCCTGACAGACTGGAGGGGTGGTTCACCTTCTTAAACGTAGAGCAAGAGATACGGAGGGATGTTTTAAATCAAAGCATATCTAAGTATTAGAATAGCCTAGTCGGAGTCCAGACCTAAAACCAATTGAGAGCGTGTGGAAAAACTTGAGCAGTGATGTTTGTAGATGCTCTCTTCATACCGACTGTGCTTGTGCAGCTTTGCAAAGAGACATAGGAAAAACTCTCTGGATGTGAAACATTGCCAGACATGAAAAAAGGCTTGGCAGTCCAGCTACAGAGAAGGATGGTCTAACAAAGTATACACTTACTAGGGACTGAATATAAAGATTTTTCAGATTTATATTTGTACAAAATGTCAAAAACCACAAATCATTTACCTTTCGATTCAGCATTGTGTTCCACTTCGTGTTGATGTTTAATGTTTAATGTTGTCACATGAAGTAACAGGAAAGCTACAGCGGCATGAATAGTTTTGCAAGGCACAGTAGTTCGTTGACGTGGAGGTTAATTTAAATGGAACAAATATATGTATATTTTTGTTTCAAATCAAATTTATTTAATCAAATAGAATAAATTAAAACAATGTTACATATTTAAAATAGAGCAGCCGTTGTTTTGTGCAAAGGTTTTATAGCCGAGGGCTAATTTGCAAATCCAGTCCTTTGGTTGGACTTTTGGATAATTTATTTACAGTAGCAAATGAATAATGCATTTATTTGTGCATTAGCAAATGATATTTCAGATTACATTTATGGAGACTATGATCTGGCTCCATTTATGATATGCTGTCTGTTCATTTTACACTTCTTAATTTCTCTTTTTATTTCGCTTAAACTATTTCTTAGCAAAACAGCTTACATGTCAGCTCAACATCAACGGTGGAATGTTAAACCATCCGTAGCAAAAGTTGCATATTGAGACATTAGACTGGATAGGTTTAGGGAACCGGATAATTTATGCAAAAGTCAAATTTAAAAAATTACACACAGATGCTCAAAATATTGTGGCAAACTTTAGAAATGTTTGATTTCTCTCCAACGTCCGAGATCTGGAGACACTTTCGTTTCTTTTTATTGCCAGTCTCATGAAAATCCCATGAAGCAGCTAATGTCGCTAAGTATACCCCATAACTCTTTTTTTTTCACTAAAAATTGCTTGTGTTACTAAAAGACACAACCAATTGCAGCAAGAATTGGTAGAGAAAATAACCCTAAACTATTAGAGACTTATAGCATCGCTGTGTCCTAACTCCACCCAGTGAAAGCCCCCAGAAAACCACGTAGCTGCACGAAGACTGGTTCCTCAAATGAAAACCACATGGAGCTAATTACATCATTTCCATCTCATTAACTGAACGCTTTAAGACCTGATGATTTTTATCTGATAAGGAAGTCACTCCTAACCCTTCAGAGTGAAAAGTAGCTCAGCATCCGTCTTCAAAACACTGGCAAATCAAAGATGAGCCTCCAAAATCCACTTTTACTCCAAGGTTCCCAAAGTTCATAAATGTTGATTAGAAAGATTTTACCATCAGGAAGCTGATTTTTGCCCCCCAAATATGCCTTAATAACAGTCTTTAAATTGCAATTTAAGGCTTCTTTATAGATTGTTTTTTTTTTTTTTTTTGATGAAATGATTCTGGGAATACCATAAGGCGAACATGTTTGGGCCTCTTGTGGAAATATAATCCAGCGGTTGTGGCGAACAGCTCAAATCAGTCGGAAATGTTCTGAAAAGTTTTTTTTTTCTCTTTGTTTTTTGTTTTTGATGATCACTTTCAAATAAAGCCTGTTTGAATTGTGCAAGCGGGAAGGGAAACGCTCCGCTGCGTTCAATCAGCTCCGTGTGGGGATCCTTTTCTCTGTCTCGGTCTGGTTCTCATAAAAACGGCAGAAATCGACTCAGAGGTGCCCTCTGAACTTGTGCTACGAATTTGAAACACTCATAAGCACAAGCGTTCACTGCACGCGTTGACGAGGTTAAGGATTTGGGACGCTCTATTCTGTTTTTTTGTCTTTTTTTTTTTTTTTTTGGAGACCTGAAAGACCAAAGGAGGAAAAGATTCTGAGAAAGACTCCTGGTCGTCATCGAAAGCTTTGAGCTGCGCTGTCGTTTCCAGAGTTCCTAATCTGTGTTTACAGGAGAGTCAGCCCGTCTCTGATACGGATTGGATGTAGTAGCCCAGGGGAAGTTGGGACGGCAGCCTCCCATCCTGCCCCGCTGAATGGATTTAAAAGTAGGAGATCAGATCTTCAAACAGAAATGGGTCACAACCAAATAGTAGCCCCAGAGGAACTCTGTATACTCACCATATCCTTTCACTGGAGTCATTACCTTTCTGCGGCCGCCTCGCTCCCCGCCAGGGTTTAACAACCTCCAAACCCTTTGGCTTTTGGCAGGAGGGAGAGAGCGAGCAACTCTGTTTACACTGGGAGGTTTCCATCGTGGGAATCCCACATGCGCTTTAAAGACAAAAAGAGGAAAATCTCAGGAATTAAAGCAGTTTAAAAAAAAAACAACTTTCAGAGATATTCAGTAGTCTTTCCCTTGTGTACAAATGCAAAGCTGTAAATTGTTCTCTAGACTGTTTTCAGAACATTTTTGTTGTTCTGGAGCCTTCTCACCCTCCCAAGTCAATACGAACAGCAAATATTTGAATATTTACCATCAAACAAAGGGCTTTGCACGAAGACCAAAAAGTTTGACTTTGGTCTCGTCTACCAGAACCCGTTCCTCCACATGTCTTTTGTGTCTTCTATAAGGCTTATGTTGAAATGAAAATGGGATTTCTTATGATTTCTTTGAAGAATTGCTTGGGATCGCTTCTCCCCCTCAGTTGTCCTGGTCCAGTTGCTTCCAGGATGATGGCTTAAGCAACGCCATGTGAAATGATCAAACTTCACAATATTGCTTAATAATCTAATCCTGCTCAAACTTTGGCTCAGGTTTGGTTTTATCTCACCAGTAAATGTTTGCTGTGGCAATCTGTGACAATCCTGCCACCGTTCAATAAAGGTCACCACCAAACATCACCATTTTCCACTGAGCTCTATAATTAAAGTGTGGCGCATTGTGTCCCATTTGACTTCAGGCTTCAATTTGCTCCGTAATGTTCCCTGATGATTGTCTGAGCCAACAGAGAAGAGTTGCAGAAATGGGGAAGGACGTTAAAAATACCTCTTTAACGTCAAAGTGCAAACTAATTTCTACAAAATAATGGCAATTAAATCATTTTTTTTACTTTTTTATTCTCTTGTAAAAGCGTTCAACCTCTGTCGAGTTGTGTGCGGATCGGCTGTGAACATCCCTTTTCAAGTTTAGCCACAAATTCTCTATTGATAGAGGTCTGGGCTTTGACTACACCACTCCAGAATATCCACCTTGTACAATCATGTTTGCAAAATAAAAAATAAAAAAAGAATGCAGACTGTACTTTTTTGCGTTTGAAAACAAAAATCATGAGTTATTTATCTTACATAACCTCTGTGTCATTCGCAGGACTTTTTTATTTGGAAACAAGTGCGGAAATAAAAGTCTTAACAAAACTAAATGTTTCTGTTCAATCCTTTCAGCATATTAGCATATTAGCTCTGCAAAGCTTTCAGAGCTTTTTAGCCCTGGAAGCGCTTTAGCTCTCAGGGCTAAAATGCTAATCTTTAACTAGAATGGGATGCTCTATTCTGTGTCTCAAGATGGTAAGTTGTCTCTTGCATATGGCCGTGTGTGGAAGGTCTTGCTCTGCTCTGAGTTGAGCTCATATGTGGAGAAGAGCCGTGCCATATGGTGGGTCGCACAAAAATAAAGCGGGACGCCATGAAAACACAAAGATTTAAAGTTACCAGGGGAATCCAAGAGACCGTGCCACTGCTCCAAAATGTAAATTTATGACAGATGTTCGTGCCCACAAAACAGTCTGCCTTTTGTTATGTCAATAAAAAGACTAAAAGTCTTATTTCAAAGAACGATGAGTTTGAATTACTTAAATGAAACAAGTAGTTGTTTTCTCCCGAAAACAGGCATTTTAAGCTGCTACCCTGATTGTAGTCCTTCTGGAAGAAGGGCTCCACTCCACACGTTCATGTGTCTTAATCTGGTATAATTTGGTTTGCTCATATTTGTTTACAATTCTGCACGTTTAGTCCTTTGTTTACTTGAGTGTTGTGAAGTCGTGTGCTGCTGCTGTTTTTAATAAACTACTTTATGATTTACTATTTCCTTTGCCTTCTTGTGTTCATTGTGCTCAGGCATTTATAACTTGATATATATATATATATATATATATATATATATATATATATATATATATATATATATATATATATATATATATTTATATATATTTACTTTTAAAATAAGGTTCTTGGATTCACACCATGTGACAAACTTTTTCCAAAACAAAACTGAATGAGCTGGTACGAAGTAACTTCACCATAGCAGCGTTGTGAGTGCTTGGACAAACTCTGGTCCACACAAAGAACTGCCTTTTTTTCTTAACTTGTCTCTTGGAATCAAGCTTCATCTGATGAAGATTCAAGAAGATAAATTATTTTTGGTCCGTTTGATCACGAGAAAGCCCCGTCTTTATTCCAACGCATCTGGTTTTGTTTGAACTAGACTAAAAACTCATCATGGACACAACATTAAGGAAGAACAGGAAAAAGGCCAAATTACTTACCGATACGCATGGAAGTCCAACAGGAAACAGAATGTTTGTGGCTTCGTAGACGTTCACTGACAATTGATATTTGATGTGCCTCTTTGGAAACAGATATTCTTTGATAGATAGAATAGAGGTTTTTTTGTTTATTTCTATAGATACAAGGATCTCCTTTGATGCGAGTCGTGAACAACTTGTTTTTTTTTTTTTTGACAACAAATTGGTCACCAACTTGAACAACTTGTTCAGCAGAGTTGATTGCAAAAGGCTTGGAGCCCGAACAACAATGACGGCGTCTCGACGATGAGAAGCCATCGCCGATTTCTTAGAAGTCAGTGACGACTTCTGAGAAGACGGTGCAGCTGACCAAGCTGGCTGAGTTTGGGAAAAGAGAATGCGATGTGCTTGGAGACGGAAAATGGGCAGCAGAGTTCGATAATGACTCAGTCATCAAGCTATGATACCATTAGTTAAGGGCAAAAGCTATTAAAACTAAGCTGGTCCATGTGTAAACAAACAAAACAAACAAAAAAATTAAAACAAGAAGTGAAAGAGACGGTGAGGTGGAAGAAAATGGAGGAAATTTCAAATACGGGTAGTTGGTCGAGGAGGAAGAGGAGCAGTTCAGTCCCAAAATAAAAGGTCAGCGGGGGCGATCGTGAACAAAGAAAGAATGTCAGGTGAGCACGGTGCCAAAAGACTGAAACAAACACACAGCTACAGCTGCCGAGCTCGATAGATGGGTGCAAGATTTCTTTAGGGACGAGACCGGAAGGGAGTGTGAGTGTTATTGTCTGTCGTCTTTTAGGTAAACTCCTCAATATCATGAAATTGACTTTAGGCTATATCGTCCAGTGATAACTTCAGTTTTGGAGATGCTCTGATAAGAGGTCCACCTTTTATCGGCCGTCTGATTTCCTTAATTTTGGGAGATTGGGCTCGACTGATGCTTTCATGTGAAACTGATATTGTCCACCGATTTTAACTATCTCAGCAAATGTCTAAAAAACTGCAATCCTCACTCTGATGCAGTCATATGTGAAACATGCTAAAATACTATTAGCACATCAACTTTGAGGATAACATTTTCATTGGTGCCTTGATTGTTTTTTTAGACCTTTGAGCTTTCAAGATATAAAGGGCATTATAAATAAAATCCATTATTATTACTACTAACCACTGCTAACCTGCTGTTCTCCTGTTACAATCATTAGGAGACGGTCCATGACGACCCCTTCACCCGTCAGTGGTCATTATGTTATGCCTGATCAGTCCATCTTCAATCTTGGTTCATATGGATTTAATGCACATGAAGCAGCTTTTCAGTACAGTGTGCACAACGCAGCCACTCCTCATCCAAATCTAAGCGTATCTGTTTCTGAACAGAGTTGCTGTAGAGACCAGTGATGAATAACAACTGCTTTGTCTCGAGTTCAGGTTTCAAGCCCTTTGCAATCAGGATTAAACAAAGTCACTGCCACAAAGGTCAGGTCTGATTATTCGAACAGTAAACAGCAGACAGGCTGCAGAATGGCTCATTAAGTAAAACATACTTGTTTGCTGTTCAGGTCTGTGCAGTGCGTATTGTTATCAGTTTGTCCTTGAGACGCTGTGAAACAGACTAAATAGTCGTGTTCTGCTCGATATGTGCACTTTCCTCCTCTCCTTTGGTTTAATATGTCTGCTCAATAGGCTCATTGTGGATCAAATGATAATATTATTTTGCTGCACGAGCATCGTGTCGGTACAGTCTTTAAGAGAACGCATTTGGAAACATTACAACAGTAGTATGTCAAAATAGAAATTAGAGAATAAGCCTGAAGGACGTGATAATCTCGAGCATCTTTTCTCTTTACCTGTAGATATTATCTGTTGAGAATTTTATATTGAATAAATTTGCCTTTGGCCGTCCACATATGTGATACGTTATCAGAAATAATTGAGTAAGATTTTTTTCCCCATAGGTTTTCTTTTTTTGAAGACTTTTACACATGACCCCTGGGTAAAGGTTGTACCATCTTAGTGTGTTGCTAAGTACAGGTGGTAACACTACTCTGGTTTTCTTCTGAGGAAATTTCATTCCATCTTTTACACAATCTCTAATTTGTAAAGGTCTCCCTACAACTTAAACTTTTCAATAAATCCCTTCATATTAATCACCAGTTATTCTTTTTTTTTTTTTTTAGATTTTGGCTCTTGTGGCCTTTATTTGAAAGTGCTAGGACAGGAAAGTATTGTAATAAGAGAGGGAAGACATGTCACCAGGCTGGGATTCGAGCCTGTGACGGACTCAGGCCTCCTTATGCGGGTTGTGCTTAACCCCTGCGCCGCCACAGCTCCCCCCATTTGTTTCATTTCATCTTCTGAAAACCTTCTTTGAGAGCATCTTATTTCCATTTTCTAGTTTTTTGGTTTAATACCTCAAAAGGTGAATGAAGAAGTGAGCTCTTGCTCAATTATGACCCAGCCAGTCTCAGTCTGTTGTTGTCTCTGCCCAGTGTTTACATAGCGTAGACATCTCAAATGAAATACTACAATGTTCTACGTTAGGTAGAAATAGTCCTTCCCTTTTTTGGCTGACATAACCTACGAGCTCTGCTGCACTTGCCAAAAGAAAATTTATCATATTATTGTATCCTAAAAGAATTTGTGGGCGGACGCAGATCAGCCTCATTTTTTTAAACTGGAAAAGCATCAAGTATTTTCACTTTTAAAGTCGGTCAACCAGTGCCAACAATTTGTCTTCAGCAGCTGATTGAAAGCTTCTGCTAATTTCTTCCCAACTAAGTATGGCTCTCGTTTTGGAAATTTTAAATAGAACCCCTCCTTTTAACACAAAGTGGAAAGAGTGACCACAACAAGGCCTCCGTCTCGGGGAAAGCCTGAGTTGTAATTCGTGTCAGAAGCGCTGCGGCTGGCAAACCACAAGCCCCAGATAGGTTTTATCTGTCTGCTGCGATCAGCGAGACCATCTCGGAGATCAAAGAATTGCGCTGACTTGTGCCATGTCATGAATCCGTTCCGTGCCACGACTCATTAAAATCTTTGCACGCCTTGCAGAAATCGTCGTCTCCGTCTTTATTTGAAGGCAGTGCGAGCAAAACACGGCTGGATGTGGATGAGGCAAACGAGGCGCTCTGCTAGGTGTTGATGCATTGACTGTGGGAAGCTGAATGAACGGATGTGTTGTGTGTGACAATGCGATGAAGGGCGCCAGAACTTTAGTGTGAAGGACGTGTTGCAGTTTTGTTTTTGTGAAACAGCACTTTGAGATATTTAGAGCCAAGGATGTAATTTTATAACCAAATTTTGCTTTTAAACTTCTCCAAAACGTTCTCCTTTTTGATGTCATTTGTTCACTAATGTTCCCTTAAAATAAAAAGTTCCTCACAGAACATTTGGACTTGTACTCAGATTAAGTTACATGCAGGAAGGCCGATTTTACAAATCTGGCGACTTCTGAAAGCAGTTGGCCACACTTGATTTTGTATTTGGGTGAAAGAGTAAGAGCAAAAGAGCCTGAATACAAATCCATGCCACACTTTTCAGATTTATCAGTTTTTTTTTTTTTTAAAAACTGTATTGGGTTCTTTGCTTTGTTTTGTTTTTCTTTTAATCTTCAGAATTATTCAGCACTGCGTGCTGGTGTATCAGTAAAATCTCAAAAATATTGAAAATTGCAACAAAAACTTTGAAAAAGTTTAAGACGAGTGCTTCTGAACGGCACTGCACAGGGCAATTTAAGGGTTGGCGAAGTGAGTCTTTGGAGAGGCTGGAAAGTAGCATCTCTGGAAGGAAAAATGTTTAATCTCCACGGTTTATGTAGGTGAAGGTAGAAAAAAAAAAAACATACTCCGAACTTGCTCTCACTGATGTCCTACGTTGTTGACTGAAGCCTGTTTGCATCATTAGCTCTCCTCCTCTCGGTGACAGCCACTTCTAAAGTGCACGAAACCTTATGCTGCCGCTCTGCTGACAACTTGTCAGCCAAATCAGCAACAAATGGGGGCGAGCCATACTCCACGAGGAAAAGTTGGACAGATAAGAGCGGGGGGGTGAGGGGGGAGGAGAGAGCAGTGCGACTGAGAAGGACAAAGAGGGTTTATTTACAGTCTTCTGGAGCGGGGATGAGCTCACTGAGCAGCTGCTTCTCCAGAGGAGCATTAGCACAGGAGTAAAAGAGACAGGGAGGGACGCAAGGTCAGATCCTACATCATCACTCGTTCCCCCAGACTCGGGTTTGCAGACGCAGCAGGGCAGGCGAGCTACAGGCACTACCTCTGAGCTTATACCGCAAAGAAAGAGACATATGAGGGAGTTTTTTTCTGTGTGTGTGCAGAAAGAGCACACCAGCATGCACCGATTGCATGAACAGTGCAGACACAGCAGCTCTGTGATTCAACAGAAGTAAAAAAAAAATAAAAATAAAAAAATAAAAAACATCTTTGCTGCAATTTTTTTTTTTTTTTTTTTTTTGGATTTGAAAGAAACAAGCTGGGAATATTTTGCTGAGTCTGTGAAATGAACAGAGCGAAGGAGAGAGCGACGGCTGATACTTGTCACGAGGTGACGTCGCACAAGTAGGAGCTTTCCAGTGCTTTAGGTGGATTTCATTGGGGGTTTTATGTGGCGAAACATCACAGTAGTCCATAAAGGTGACATGGAAGGAGCATGATTCAACATGTTTCACACACACAAAAGGAAGAAAATAAATCAAACGTTAGTCTTCAGCCCTCTTTACTGAAGGTCAGCACGTGGAAGGTGTTTCGTACCGACGTACAGGTAAAGTGCTACAGAGGGATTTTTTTTCATTTTTACATGGCGGATGTAAACGCAACCTGACTACATAAAGAGCACGCCTCCCTTTACTGTCACTGGTTGCCATGGTTACTTGCTGTGGTCTTGCTATTTTAACGTTAGCTAGCATGTTGTCAGCGAGCGAACTCCAGCTGTTTATCACACTGAAAGAAATAAATGACATTAGTGAATGGGGGATATTTTAATGGCCCATTTCAAGCAAGTAAGTGTATAAATGATGAGAAAACGTATTTATGAAAACTACGTACCAGATGGAAAATAAAGGTGCTGGCTGCCAGTTGGAAATAAATTTGTTAGCCTAATTGTAAATTGTTTAAATAGCTGGAAATAAAATATTCTTGCTTTATTTCTGCAGGCAACATGCGCAGTCTAGTGGGTGCTGACGTAACATGATGTCGACTGATAACATTGGGTTACAAAAAATATTTTTGGTCATCATTGATGGGGAGATGAATATAACTCCTATAACTTTGTGACAAAGCACAGTTAGGTGTAATAATGTCCCAGTCAAAGCACAGACCTAAATCTAGTTGCAAAGTCTTGAAAATGGCTGTTCACCAAACGTCCAAGTTCGGATCAGGTTGAGTTTTTTTAAAGAAAACTTGGCAAAAATGTCAGTCATTAGATGTGCTAAGCTAAACCAAAGACCTCCTTTCAATTTTTTTGTATTTGTGAAAAAGTTGAAAACGAGCCCTCCTTTCCCTTCCACCAAGTTGTTGGCGGTAACGTGACAAAGCTTGGAAACGTTTCGCGGTTTTATGATGTAAGCCCATCAGAAAACCCCAAAACATTTTCAGGAAGAACATATTTCACCGTTCTCACCACCAGCACCAGACTCTCAGAGCGCCTCATTGTTTTTTCCACATTCCATAAAGGTATTGTCCCATTTTTTGCTGAGGTATACACAAGAGGGGTTCTCACTAAGTGGTGTAATGAGCAGGTGTTGACAGGGTTTGGCAGAAAAGGATTAATGCCCGACAGTCCCATGGTCAGAGTCAGATGGGGGCCAAAGTGGAGCTTTTTGTGCCTGACAGCAGGGCCCTGTAAGCAGGTTCAAGCACCAACGCTGGCTACACAAACGGCATGCTGCTTTCACAGAATTTGGATTTACCTTTGTATGAAATCTCAGGAACCCAGTAACGCTGGTGCAGCACAAACGCATTTATATCATCCTATTAAATGTCATGTGGAGAAACCCAAACTTTAGACAAAACGCAAATCTCAAACACCACAGCAAACCGAAGCGAGCAAATAAAACCCTCGTAGATGTCACTTACATTGTCTGGCATTTTCCAACCGCAGACAAAACGTCCACCCGCGAAGATGAAAGATGGTTCCTCTAAACAGCTTGATCCCCCCCGGGGTGGGAGGTTAAACGAGAACTCAGTGGTGAGGCAGAAGATCAGAGTCGCGCATGAAAAACTCTGTAGGCCGACAAGGAAGCTAGGCAGACTGGATGATGAGAAACCATCAAACCTGGACGTTAAAATGGTTGATTAGCCCTGTTTTAAGTCTGAATGGGTGCTAATAGCTGGGGTCGGCCGAAGTGACGGAGGTACCTGGTGGGAACGGGTCAGTGTGAGATTCTGAAAGGATGATGAACACAATTACAACAAAACCAATCTGGTGATTTCACTAATGCAGTGCGTTTAATAGTGTGGTTAAGATTGAGCGGAAATAATTATCATAAATCGCCTGGAGACAACATTTGTTGTGAATCAATTGACGCTATATAAAAATGTAATTAAGAGAAATACAGATTCATACATCCATGGCAGTATTTTATTGGTTGGATATGTATGAAATGAATCACTGTACAAGATTTGATTTTTGTTTTTGTCGCTTTCCTCCATCTAAGTTAATTAGATATGCGACGATGTGAAATTTCAGCATCATGATTTGCTAATTCACCATGACTAGCAATATCGTCATCATGGTTAAAATGTTTCAAAGTATGCAAAAAGGTATTTTTACAGGCTTGTGTTAATTCATATGGTGATGATCCACATAATTATCCTAGTAGTTTATCCATACACATGTTGTAAATGATGCACTTTCTGAACACAAACTCGTGTTTTTTGCTGACTGAACTTATTTTTGTGTGTGTGTTGAAACAATAAAATATATCCGCAATGAAAGTCTAAACTTCACTGCTCTCTCAGGGCTGTTTCATTTAGGTTAGATTTGCTTTCATTCCAAGGCAAACACAATCATGCACTCATGTTTCAGTGGTAATTACAATAGTTTAGCTTTAGAGAAAAATACATGTTGTACAGGATACTTAGGGACTTTACTTCTTTACCTTTTCAACTACTAGTCATCCTGACAAATGACATACTTTTTCATCAACTAGTTATAAGGCTGCAGGTTTGTGGAAAAGTCGATGTGAACCGTGAAAGGAACAGAAAGTCGTCTTTTACTGAAAATTTTCACATTGATCATGTCTCAGTATTCCTACTTTCCATCTCCTGTGGCTTCTGATTAGCTCTATTGCACACACAACATAAATACAGTATCAAAACACACACACACACACACACACGCACACACACACACATTCATACTCCCACTCACCCCCTGCAGATTCTGCTCCTGGCTCCGTTCTACTTTGCAGATAGTTTGAACATTCAGGGAATGTGCCTTCATAGAAACACACTCCCTTCGAATTAACAGCCCGACTGTCAGATAAATGGAAAAGGACGAGAAGGCACCATGTTTATCCCTTTCTTTGCTCCGACGTTCCCGTCGGATATGGGACAGACCTCAAACGAGGAAAGGGAACAATCTGAGATTAGTTATCTGTTTAGTGTGCCTTTGCTCCCAACATTGCTGTCACATTGTGTTTTGCAAGATCCCCCCCCAATTGGGGATAAAAGCAAATCATACAAAAGTTGATTAGCGATTATCTTTGCTGGATATTTTATTCTTGCTTTCTTAAGTGTTTTGTTGCACACAGCATAGTCATGCATGTTTTTAATGACTCTTTATTGTTGGGTGGAATGGTTGCACAAAAACAAAACAATAAATAGGTGCACAACTTTTAATTTATTGTAGATCGTCTTTCCAATCTACAATTAATTGTAGATTGTAGAGACACATGCAGTCTTCAAATATACATACATATATTTGAAGCTGTTTATTTGATTTTTGAACATGTGTAAAATAACAAGAATCCACAAAGGTTCCAGATTTTTCTTTACTAAATGTTTTAAGTTAATATGACAATAATTCCCATGATAACTGGACATAAATCTCTGGTCAGAACTGTACAATATATATATATATATATATATACAGTTTCACTCTACATCAGTGAAACCTCCAAAAGCAGGATGAAGAAATGACTTTCAAAATTCAAAATAGAAGAGCTATTATGAGTCTAGGTCCAGACTCTGGGCTCGTGTTTTCTTAAAAAAAAAAAAGAAAAAAAAAAAAAAAATGCTGACATAAAACTTCAAAGACCAAACTCAGCTAATCCTGATGAATCCAAGCTGCAATTTCCATCCATACAGTCAACTGGAGAGTAAACCAGTCAGCATGGATAAGTCCTGGAGAACGTCACCAACCCAAGAGAGAACGTCTCGAGCCGACCGCTTAAGATTAAACCTCAGACGAACAAAGGCAAACGGAGAACGAAGGGACTGAAGCAGAGCAGGGAATCACTGCTCGTCTGCAGAAAAATCTGGTGCTGGGTAAATCTGGAGAGCTCCAAGTTGAACTGATTCCCTGAATGTTCCTCTGGGAAGAGAGGCGCTGAGTCAGAAGGTGATTATTTGACCGCAGTCCGACTCTGGGGAGATGTTCGAGGCCTGGACGTCTCAGACAGGAGATTGTGATAGCCCAGCTGACCCGCAGGTGTGATATCAGTACAGTCAGACAGACGTCAGCTAGAAGCTCAGCTGGGAGGGCTTTTCTTGAGTGAAAGAAAATATGTTGCGTTTCTTTTGTTGCCTTCATTTGACTATATATTTTTGAAGCATCTGTGATTCTAAAAGTGTAAGAAAAAAAAAGCAGCACCTTATTCTACAATATTTGCTTTGTCCAGAGGTTCTGGACACAGTTGTGATTACTTCCTGGAGGCGTGGCCTCAGTCCTTAATGTCTGTCCGTCACATATGTAATGCCAGTTCAATGCTATGAAGCTTACCAGAAATTACCTGCTCTGTAAACAACAATCCCCTACGACAAAGAGAGAAGTGCCAAGCCGAACGAAGCTCAATATTTGGAAGCTTGGCCTACACAGACTTATCGGCTCTGTTCACTTCACCTGCTGCTTTTGCTAAAACTACAGGAAGAGTACAATTCTAAAACACCAGAGAAAATCCACGTACTCAATTTCTCCTTCTGTTCGCTGATTGGCCCCGTTGAAATCCTACCTGAGAAAGTGAGCTCAATGGAAGAACGAAGGCAAAGGAAGGCAATGGCCAGGATGAAAGTTACCTGAAGCGGCAAAGAAACTCACTCCTGAAGCCACATTTGTTGTGTCCAGACAAAGTGAGCAAGCAAAGGATTCATATTTTAAACTTTACACAAAGTTGTGCTCAATTATTATGTAGAACAAAAATGGTCCATTTTGTTTGGCAAAAAATACCACCTTTCCCCCAAATAACATCCAGTGCAACCAACTGTGCAACCAACTGCCTCCAAGTCCCAAGAAAATAACTCTGAGGTTTGTGCTTTTAAAGTGACAAAAAAGGTGGATGAATACTTTTGCAAGGCACTGTACACCGCTTCACTGCCTGAGAGCGCACAAGGCCTTTTGTAAATTTGAGACTGAATTGTTTTAAATTGTCCGTGAGTTAGCCGCCACTAAATCAACCTTCCTGCAGGGAACACATCAGCATCACATTTAATCCAAGCCTGACACTGTGCCAGTAAAAATTAAGAGCGGCAGAATAAACTCCCACGTTCAGCAGACGTCACAGCGCTCGAATCCCGGAGAGCTTTCGCAGGCCTGTTACATCAGCGGGAGCAGGAAGAATCTCAACTGTTTGCGCACGTCTTTCTGGAAGTGTTAGTTTACTCTGGGACTATGACGAGCGTCTGCTGGTTTACTGAAAACTCTGCGCTGTGTACACTTGGAGAAGACGAACATTATGTTATGAGTACAATAAAAAAAAGAACACAACTATCGGGCTTGAACCTCATCACCAACCCAAATATTAGCCCTGCAAACATATTTGGCTGAAAATATTTTCAACTTTTGCCTGAAGCACAGAGCTTCAGAAGGAGCACAGAGAGCGGAGTAGAAAATAAACTGTGTGATTTTCTGTTGGGGTTTTTGTTGTTGTCATCCACCACAGCAGGCACAGGAGGGAAGCGTCCTCTGGGGTCTCACTGGAAAAAGTCCCCTTCCAACAGTAAGGTCACCACTTACCAGAGGTCACCAATCATGCCCTTTGCCTCTCTTTTCCCACAGACCCAGCTTGGTGATCCCTCCTGATATCGTGTCATGCTGCCCAAGACTGCTTGGTAGTCGAGCCACTGCCCACTCAGGGCCTTCGATTGACTTCAGTTTACCAGAATTTAAACTCGGCCTTACATCCAGGATGCAAGGCCGAGTCACACTTCGTGTTTGAGTCCACGCCATGGCTCATGGGAGTTTCACACATCCCATCCGGCCGCCTCAGGTATGAGACAGCCCACGTTCCCACCGTGTCTCTGGGGTTAGCGCACCACCCAGGTATTGTCCCGGACGAGGGCGTGTGCTGGTGCTCTCCCACTATCCCTCCTCCTAAAGAGCGCCTTCAGAAGCCTCATTACATCAGATCCTGGTTGAACATGTGCTGACTCACACCCTCGAAAGGATGCAGCGCTGGGCTGAGAAGAATTCGTGGAAGGAACACGGACTCAGGCGCGCAACATGCCAGGCCCTTTAACCCAGATCACCACACGCCAGCTCTGAGCCACTGGTCACACTTCAATGAAGGCTGAAGCTGTTACCCAATAGGTTTTATTGCTCCGGTGAATCAATGTTCTTTTCTGAGATTACTCAAACAGAAGCAGGAAACATTCCTAATGGTCCTTCCTATTTGTGTACAGGACGTTTGTTCAAGTGTTTCCCAACATACAGGACGTATCGTAAGATTCGCATCATCCTTTTCCAGTTTTCTTCCACCCCGTTGTACATCCTCAGCCCATCTCTGAAGATGTTCTGATATTGGTAGGGATACTGTCGGCTCTTTGGTGTGTGTGTGTGTGTGTGTGTGTGTGTGTGTGTGTGTGTGTGTGTGTGTGTGTGTGTTTGTGTGTGTGTGTGTGTGTGTGTGTGTGGTGGTAACGGGTCAACAGATCTCGTAAAAGGCACACTGTATTTTAAATTGACATTTTTCCTTCTCAGTCTCAATTGATTTGTTCTTCGCTAGAGTGCCTCAATTAAAAAGACCTCAAGGGTTTTCCAAACACTGCACAGTATTTCAGTGCATCACAAAGGTATTCACACCCACAGACAGTGGATTTTTTTATTTTTCTTTTATTTGAAAGTCAGAACAGCTTCTTGCCTCGAGTGGATTCTATGTAAGAAGTATTTGATTCATAAAGGCATCAGTTTCTCTAGAGGTGTTAGAATAAAGGCAGCTGAACATGACATACAAAACTGTGTCCTTTTCCTTCTTTGTGTTGTTCTCATTAAATCCCAATAAAACACACAGACGTCTGTGGTTGAAATCTGAGGGGGGAAAAACATGACTAATTCTAGGGGTGTTAAAACTTTGAGAACAAATGATGTTCCTAAATCAACCCATTAAGTTAAATCAAATATTTCCTCAGTCTCTGCTTTTCACTGCAGTGCCTTGTTAAAAAAACACCACAGGGGTTTATTACTGATGACTAATAATAGCTCTTCGAGTAACAATAACTTTTACAACAACTAACAGCTTTCAGTTGCTGTTTGTAGTTATTTGTCAAACCCTTATGACTTCATGTGCTATGTTAGCAAGAATAACCTCACACATCATAGCGACTGAACATTGTTCAGCAGACATACGTGCCTAATGAGGAGGCTTTGACAAGTGCAGCGCTCTAACATAAAACCTACATCAGGGAGTTATGTGCCAGGATTTCTTTTGGCCCATTAGTACATTTATACACACATTCCTGAGAATCCCAACATTGATTTCAAACCACAAATCATTAATATCTCGTACAATGTTGGCATCCTATTTATTTAAGATTGTGTTGCGACTGCAGCGTTTTCTATGCCAGAATTTTTTTTTTTGCCGTTTGTCACTCCTGGGAAGAAACAGACTAATCATTTCAATGAAAATCCAAAACATGTTTATGGGACTTGGTATGGGCTTCCACTTTGGGAAACGTTTCCAGGAATCGGAGCAGATTTCTGGGTTCATTACATAATCTTTATTTCATTTTCAGGGCCTCAGGGTGATGATGAAAGATGGATCTGATAGAGAGGTAGTACTTTTTGGATGTTCCCCAAACCAAGCATTATGTCTTCATATGGCAGGGTGCTAAGCATTTCTTATGTTTGAATGTTCTCAGGATCATGTTCAGTCACATCCCAGTTTCCATATTTTCTCTCAACTCTGATTTATACAACAGGGATTGTTGGTATTTATGTTTGCCAACACAATGTTCAAACCCTGCTGCTGATGCCGAATATTTACAGTGCTTGCAGTCAATCAGGTATCCCTGAAGAAAATATTGTTTTAAAAATTAAATGCAGGATGGCTTTTGGCACCTGTGATAACCGATGGAGTAAACACTCTTGGGAAAGTCCTTTTTGGGGCATCTGAACCAGTGAAATTTGAATACTCTAAGATGCAAATTTCAGCAGTCGCAGTCCCAAAAACATAACAAATTTGAAGTTTAAAAAAAAAACAAATCACATTGCTGTTGAGTGTAGTGACACTTAAAACATGATTGAGTTATTATTATAATTCTGCAACTGTTAAAACTTCCCCTGGAGCACAGATTCATATATCAGAAACAAAGTAGCACTTGGCACAAAGACAGAAACAATGAATCAAATTTAAAGCTTAAAAAGTAATAGTTAGCATCCATATATTTTGAGATGTAAAAAAAAAAAATTAAATAGTAACGATCAAAGTTTGTGACTACTTAACGTGGTACTGTAACTGTAACTTTAACTAATTTAGCATTTAGCTTATTAGCAGCTTAAAGTTGCCAGATTAAATTTCCCAAGTGACGTCTGTATTGCAATGGTGTGTAATTTGCAAAAGTGCTTAAATTTCTCCCAGGTTACTACCTTTCCTCTTGCCTTAAAATAACAGATGTCGCTGAGGTCATTGTTTTACTTCTGCAGCCTGAAGCATCTCTGTGTTGGCTCCTTTTATTGCTCTAGTAAACTCTTTTTCTGGCCATAGCAGGGGGCTGCCAGTAATCCCATCATATACGGTACACAATACATCTGGAGCACTAAAGCTGTTTTTTTTTTTTTGCCAAAGCCACAGCTTTCTTTAACCAGACCTTTCCAGCCTTAAACGTCTACCAAGCAGTTGGAATGTAGACTGGGGTTGTGTAATGACTACCTTTGCATGCCCACTCAAAGCGACCAGGTCGGTCACTCTGCAGCAGTTCAGGAAGGACTTTACAGCTGATTCAAAGCAGCAACAACAAAGAAGAAGCTGTAAAACAGAGAGCGCAGACGTTGTTTTCGGACTCGGCAGCGTCAAAAAAATAACAATTAAAGTCCACGTTGAAAGTAGATTCCACCTGCACCGGCGCATGAACATTAACTGGCCACACAAGCGTAGCTGTTTGTGTGAAGGTTTGCACCTTTCATCAAATGTAATTTGTTGAAAGGTGCAAACCTTTCAACGAATGTTTCTCCCTGCAGGTCATTGGCGAGGTCAAAATCAAGTGCATATTTAATTTGTGTTTTCCTTGGCTTGATTCAGGCTTATTAGTATGATGGGGATGAACTTCATTGCCGCACACAAACCGTGTGCATGAGGAATTGTTCATTCGTTCTGTGTTTATTAGATAGTGTCTGGGTTATTTGTGCCAAAGGACTGAATTAAGTCAGCTAATCAGAGCTCTGGCCTTACTCTTTCATAACTCTACGTGAAGCAAGCAGTCCTATTCAGCCTCATTATGCTCTCCAATAGAAAGTGCTGCTCAGAGCATTCTTTGTTCACCACTGCTTGAGGAAGGATACGACAAAGAAGCTGTGGTTGGGGAAAAAAAACAGAACTGTCGCGAAACGCTAAACTTGTGCCCAAACAATATATTTTCTGCCGTGTTGCTCGGTAATGACTGCTGCATCCAGATTCAGCAGCCTGTCTGTAACTCCGCCATTCTACTTTGATGTAATGATGCAAGAAGGGCTGCAGAGCGTGACCCCCCCCCACCCCCCTCGCCCGAAGAAGTCAGTTGAAGAAAAAGCATGAGTTATTTGTATTAGAGTCAGCAGGATAGTCACGCAGTCGTAGGGAGGAGTGTGAGTCAATGTTTCTCCCGTAGTAAGCAGTGCAGCAGCCCACACAAACGTCTCCCATCTTCTTTGAGAGCCTTGGCCCCAGCACTTTGTACCAGTCAGTAAATTAAGCATTGCCGTTTTGTGCGCTGAAATGAGCAGAATTCAATCTAAAAGGACGGCAACAAAGTGGGCTCAAATGTGTGTGCAAATCTCAAGAAAAAAGATGTAAATCCAGCCAGATTTTTAACTTTTCTCTGACATCCCCCTAAATAAATGCTGCTGTGTTCAAGATCAACTAAAATTTACTTGTGGGAAATGTGACCAGCTGTTCTGTGACGGCTTCAAAAGTTGGCTATCATGTTAGTAATCAAACATCACTTAGTGAATTAGCTACTGACATAAATTAACTTTTCGATATTCTAATTCACTGAGAAGCTAGGTCTGTCACAATAAACAATAAATCAATTAATCGCATGATAAATTAAAACAAGTTCAATCATTTTCATTTGCATGATTTTCTGTTTTTCTCTTTCTACCCAAAACTGGATGATAAAAGTCTTCAGTCTGGTGTTTTGGTCTTAACTATCCCTTTTTTGAAGAACATATTTCTTTACAACGACTTCATAATTGATTTTATTTGTTTTTTTTTCTGTTGTTTATTTTGGATATTTTAAATGTCTCCCAGTTCCAGTGTTAAATGTTCACTCAAATTTAAAGTTCATTCATCTTTGAGAATGTGTTCTTGCATTATTATGCCTTTGTCATTAAATTGCTTGAAAATTGTGTCAAAGCAACAAAATTATCATTTATCGCAATATCTTCTGAGACAATTTATCGTCCAGTAAAAGTTGTTATCGTCACAGGCTTATGAGTTGAGGGGCATTAGAATGGCCTATTCCAAGACCGGAGCTTCTCATAATCAATAACTGATGTTTACGGATCCTCCAGTCTGACATAGCTTGAACTAGTTAGCAAAAAAGGATGGACAATGCTTTTGTTTCCAGTTATACTTAGAGACACAATGCTCCCTCACCTCAAGACTTACAAGTGTTTTTTTTCATATACATGTCACTATATTCAGTTTTTTTTTTTTTTTTTTTTTTTTTTAGAAAATGTTGAAAATAATTTTATAATTCTTTTCCTCCACTTCTCTGTTATGCGTAGCGAAATGTAGGTTGTAACGTGACGAAACGTTCCAGAAGAGTGCGGCTCTATATCCTTCAAAGCGTCTCTTTCGTCATGAAAGGAACACTAGGGGGCGTTTTCCTGGTGACAGCTGAGACAGTCTGTACTAAATAAATACCGCCGCCAAAGGAGCCTCCCAGCGCCATCCCTCACTGACCCTGACTGAGACAGATGCACATAAGACACACCAAAGATGCACAGAAGGTCCTGTGGCGACACAATGATCCATATCTTGCTCTCGGTGTGTGTGAGAGACTCCCATCAGAAAGGATCCACAGCTTCATCACAGAGATAAAGGAAAGAAAACACAGGCAGGCGGTTCTTGTTTCTGAGCGGTAGACACACAGACATGGCAGTCTGCGGACAAGTCAGTCTGCCGCGGGAATGTGTCTCCTGATTTCATGTCACTTGAGTCAAACTGCAGCTTTGTTCAATTGTTAAATAACAGGGAGGGTGTCGTTCACCAACATGGCCACAAGGTGACACTGTGGAACAAAAGCGACCAACGGCTGCTTCCATTGAACAAAGACGCTTCACAGCTGTGATCCGACAGAAATGCGTGTCTACATGTTTAACAGCCACATTTCATTTTGCAGATATAATTAGGCCCGAGCAGCTAATTTTATTTGCATTGGGTAGCAAGGATACAAATTTAAAGGAAGATTTTTTTTTTTTAAATTTGAAAATATTATATCAATATGAACACGTAGAAGATGATGCAACAAAATTCAAACACAAACAGTAATGTTTTTATGATATTTAACTGCTTCCAACTCTGAGACATTTAATCATCCATCCATCATGTCTCTTTTGTTAATCTCTGGTGTTTTTGGAATGCACATAGTTTTTTTTTTTTTTTTTTTTTTTTTTTTTTTTTTTTTTACAATTTTTTGGCTTCATCTTCATTTAGAGATTAATAGAAATGTAATTCCCTTTAGAACCTGGCTAAGACTGCATGTCTGGTAAAACCCCAGAGTTGACAAAGGGTCCACTTTCTTTCTGTCTTAAAGTTAGAACAGGAGTGCTGGGTGTGACGCCGGAGCTACTCCCAGTAGGAGGAGGGTGACAGATGCTCGAATCACCTCAGCTGACTCCGTTCAGATAAAGGAGTTCGTCACCTTAACTGTAAATCAGAGCCCGGCTACCCCACAGAGGAAGCTGAGTGTGGCCACCTATTTCCAGGATCTCTTTCTTTTGTTCGTGATCTATATTTGGGGCTGGAGCGTAGGAGGGCTGGTGAATTAAAAGCTTTTCAGCTCTTTCTTCCGCCACAATCTATCCATCTCTTGCTCCACACTACCGCCAGCCGCGAACAAGACTCGAAAATAGCTCAAGTTCTCTGCCTGAAGCGGAGTCTGACCCCTGACCTCGTGGGAGCGTTTAACCTTTTTTTGCTGGCTGAGAACCGTGGCCTGAGATTTACAACTCACTCTCACAATGCTTATGAAAATTGTATTCTCCACTCGTTCAGTCCACAAGCGTCACTCTCGAAGATCAATATTTCCATTCAGCAAATGGCTTCTACCACTCTCCTTTATATTAAAGTTCCTTGTTTAAATTTACACACTAATAGTCTCATTTCAGTGGACGCTAACCGATGACAATCGACATAACGGCATAATTATTTACGTAATTAGATTTTTGTCAATCGTTCTGGAGAGAAGTTATGCAAGTACGACAGATTTTGACAACATACTTCACATAATTCGCTACATTTAAAGCAAGTTACAAGAAGTTTTGTGTCAATAATTATTGAATAAGCCAAAGCTGTCCTGACTATTCGTGCATTTCAGTAGTAAACATTCATAATCTATGATATATTTAGAGCTGGATACGAAATTAAATGTTTTCTCGAGCACAGAAATATTTCTCAACCACAAAACATATGACAGTTCTTAACTGTATATATGGACATATTCACTCACAACACAGCTCACATAGACATATAGGCTTTATTGTACACACACACACACACACACACACACACACACGCCCACACACAATATGAATGAAGCCAACAGCTCAATGGATCAACAGCTTGGTTGCATTCGCATCAAAATCACTTTAGGAAAATGACTTTGGTACACTTGCTGGCACCCAGAGGTAAGGTAAGGTAATTTTATTTATATAGCACATTTTCAGCAACAAGGCAATTCAAAGTGCCTTGTAAGCAACCCCCACTCCAAACCCTTTCCATAAAACACAATATTTCCAGATTCCCTGGAAAAAGTAAGATAAGGTAGATGAGATCTTTTTCTAATAACCCGCCGACAGCATGATTTAAAAGAACAGCGCAACCACTGCGAGCCACTCAGGGAAGGGGCGTGGGGTTCCTACTCTCTATTAAAACTACAGGCAAAATAAGTAACAGCAAATGGATTCAAATGACTGATGACTTTGTTTTTCTTTGACATCCGCTGGCGCTCCCCCAGGCTGGACCTGAACCACACGGCCAGAGTTAAAGTCTGCCACAGACGTCACGACAACGGCAAACCCTTAAATTATGGACTTATTTCTCAGAGGAGGGAGTCGAAGTGATTTCGTGTGTTAACACCAGGATATTAGGTGATGGTTATATAATGGAAACCATGGCAACATTTCATCAAGAGATTTTATAATGGTGAAACAATACATTGAACTCCAGGCTCCAGAAATCCAGTCACTGATGAAAACAGGTGACAAGTGTAGCTCCAGCTATCAGCTTTTCAGCTCAGATTTTTTTTTCTCTGTTTTTTCAACGGTTTTAGATTTACAGTGGGTAAAATAATAAGCATTGAACATTTTGTCTCTGTGAATATATTTTTAATATTTGTTTCGTCACCAAAACTCAGCAACAACCCAAGGAATCCACACAAAGGCGAAGAACAACAATCCACGCTCAAAGCAAATTAGTCCACAAATGGTGTAATGAAAATGTATTGAACATACTTATGGAAATGTACAAAATGTGGGAAAGGATTTTTATTTATTTTTTTGTATTGTCAACTTTATGGTGTCTCCCATCGGACAATCTAACTTTTGGCACATTGTTTGTTTGGGGTGATGTTGTTCAGAACCATTTGTCCTCCAGGTCACGGTGTGTGCAGACCAGACTTTACTCTCCCAGTGCCTTACTGTCTTATGCAAAGCTCTTACATGAAACCTTAAACAAGTTTCAGCAACGTTTTCTTCAGCAGTGAAGTCTTGTGCAGTGACTTTGCATAGAGGCCTTTGCGTTTGAGTGGATTACCTCTTGTTTAAAAGGGGAAAAACTGTAATAAAAAAAATGTCTGAATCTTGAGCAACTCTTGATTATTCGTTTGAATCCTCCATCAGAAATCTTATGAAGGGGAACCTGGCCATGGCTGCTTTACAGTAAAATAATGTTGTTTTTTTCCACTTCCTGAGGGTCAAAACAGCGCTCACTGGAGCTTTCACACGTTTAGAAATGAAGGTTTGTTTGCGTTTAGAGACCTTTTCAGTGACCGTCAGCTAATATTAAACTACCTGACGTTAATTTTACAGTCTTTCCAAGGATCTCAAGATCATTTGCAAGTTATTTTCTTCTCATGTCCAATGCTTGTTCCACTTCATTACAAATAACTTAACTCAGGGACAAATCGGTTTGAGTATCTTTGCATGCCTGGATTACTTTGGTTTACATTGACACTTGACATTAATTTCAAGTGGATTGAAATAGTAGAAATGTATTTACTCAATTCAATATAAATATAACCCTTTATTGATTTATAGGTAAAACCAAACAAAACCTCAGAAAACCGTTGGTGTGTTCAGTGTTTCCTGCTGAGCATTTCACCACCGAAACACGTTTCGTCACACCGTCCCGCTTCCATTTTAACCGTAATTTACCAAATACAGCATTTATTGCAGGGCTTCTAGTAAATATTCTTACCAAACGTCTAATTGCCAGCTTTACCAACATTCCTACACTCCCACTGCTAATACCACTCTGCAATTCTAAAATTCCTCAAAGTGTCTAATTTAGCGCACCTCGTTGTGTCTGTGTGATTAGAGTGCACAGTGGAAAAAAACGTTCCCCCGATTAAAAACAATTCGCCCTAAGCCGCCGTCTCGTCTCCTCTGAGCTGCGTTTGAAGCGTGACAGCAGTGCGCTGGCGGTCTTCATGCCTTTTCATCAACGACGAGAGGACAAAACGAGAGGAAAGCCAAACATCTACTCGGTGTACTCGCCTCTTCAGATGTGTGGTCTGCGTTTGGCCAGGTCAAACTGGAGAGCTTTTTTTCACTCACAGCTGCTCACTCTGCAAGTGCTCATTTAGAGAAGTGATGTTATTAGTCAGAAAGATGGCTATTAACATCAGTGGATTAGTTTGTCAGAGAGAACGCTCACTCCTGTTTACTCCTCAAAAACCTCAAAGTTGTTCCATGATAATCCACCAAGCAAGAGAAAAGACCTCAGTTATATAGTAAATGTATATGAAACCAGGGCACCACTTTTTCTTTTGAGTCTTTAAAATATTCTATGTCAGCTGCACGGTGCTCCTCAGATCTTATTCATAAACAATAAATATGCATGAAGAAGCTTCAGTGTTCAGGAATGTGTCAGGGAGGCTCCGTCTGAAGAAAAGAAAACTACATTTTAAGACACAGTCTCTGGCAAAAAATATATATTCACATATATCGAACCTTAGTTTCATTTTGTTACAATGCAACAGGAAGCTTCAGGATCACTTTTGAAACAATCTGAACAGTGTGGTGTGCTTTTTTTTATGCGTCCACATTTCGCTGCAATTACAGATGTGGCTTTTTCAGTCACAGTAACAAATTTTGCTGGACGATATCATAGTAATTATTGCAGTAATTATTGCGATAAATGATAATATTGTTGCTTTGAGGCCATTTTCAAGTAATCTTTTGATAATGCTATAATAATGCAAGTTCATCCACTCAGAGAGCAATAAACTTTCATTTTGTAAGGAATTCACAAGACTGGAACTGGAAGATATTTGAAATAAAACACAACAACCAGAAACACCCACCCACACACACATAACCAAAACCATAACAATAGCATAATGCTACTGCTACCGTGTTTCACCATAGAAATGGTGAGCTCAAATTGTTTGGCGATGTTCATTTTACTTCACATACTGTATTTTGCATGTCAACTATAAAATAAAAACAGAAAGAAATGCTGAATTTTGGTTTCATCCGACCAAATGAATATTTATCTTTTCCTCTACATGACATTTCCCAAACAACAAGTGGAACTTCTTATGACTTCCTTCGAATAACAACTTTATTCTTGGACTCTACGATAAAGTCCAGATTTGTGGAGAGGATCTCTAATAGTTATTCCATTGACACCTTTTCCCACCTGAGTTTCTATCTCTGCAGCTCCTTCAGAGTCAGCATGGGCTTCTTTAATTAACTATTTCCTCACCTAACCTGTCAGTTCTGATGGACAACCGTGCTCTCTCAATTTTCCCTTCCATTTCCTAAATATTAGCCAATTCATCCTGCTTATTAAGTAAAATCCCAACAGAATTTTTTGACATTAGCAATTGTACCGTGACAAAATGTGAAAAAAGTCAGCGGATGACTAGTTTTGCAATAACTTTTTATGTTTCTTTCTCAATCTTTTATAAAATGCAGAAGTTGGATGCATTCACATATTAATAGGATGCATAGCAATAATCTTATGTAACATTAGTTCTAAATCGGCCTGCTCAAAAGCATCTTTAATCTCTATAATCTCCAAACCCACAGTCTTGAACGGCAAAAAACACTCAACATTTTTCCACAGAAAACACTAGAAAGCCACAGCATGTGGAAGAAGGAAAATGCAAATGAGGCTTTATTTTTCCGAACATATGACTCAGTTAGGAAACCATCTTACTTCCTTTGGTTTTGGCTCCAAAGTAAAAGTCACCGTCTCTTCTTGACTCCTTTGAAGCAACTTCAGAGCATCAATATTTAACCCGACATTGTCAAATCTAAAAAAGGAAACAATGCTGAAGGGAAGGTGGCGCTTTGAAGCATGTTTGCCTGTAGACCTGAGCTGAACATGACTGATTTCCTCTCCGAGTTTGTTGACAACACAATAACACACGCATACACACACACACGCACGCGCACGGACACACATATCCATGCATGCATGTTGCAGTAATTACTGCGCGTTGATTACTCGAGAACTAATGAGATGTGGTAATGTGATGAATAGCTCCGAATGGAAAGTAGCAGAACGATTACTTTGCATATTTGATCCGTTTTGCTCCGTCTGCTCACTTTATTTTCCGCCGACAGGAAGTGGTGTACGGCAACAATGGAAAGGCCACAAACAGTTGCACGATGTTGTAGCAAAACAAGCAATAAAACAACAAAGAGAAATGAATCCATTTAGTTCAGTTTAAAGATTCATGATCACCGACTGTGTTTCACTTCACTGGACATAATTTTAATCACCTACGTCACTGCAAGACCAGACCTAATGCACCCTTCTGCTTGAGTGGTTCAGGTGCAACACTAACTTACAGACCTGGTTTGTTTTTGTTTTCTGTTCTTTAAATACATTTTAATATCACGCAAAGATAACCTGGGTAAAAGAAAAAAGAAAACAGTTATTAAGAGTGAAAAGAGCCAGCCTGGCTCTACGTGAAAAAGCATTTGTTCCTACGTCTAATATCTGATTGAGCTATGTTGGCGTTAGCTGGGATAACTAGCAAGGAGTGTTTAACCTGTCTGTCACTAGAGGACCCAAATTTGGGTCCTCTCGTGACAGGGGTGTCAAACTCCAGTCCTCAAGGGCCTCTGTCCTGCAACTTTTAGATGCGCCTCTGCTGCACCACACCTGAAAAGAATAATTAGGTAATTAGCAAGGCTCAGGAGAACCGATCTACACAGGGAGGAGGTAATTAAGCCATTTCATTCCACTGTTTTTTACCTGTGGCACATCTAAACACTGCAGGACAGCGGCCCTTGAGGACTGGAGTTTGACACCCCTGTCATTGTGAATGACAACCTGAGACCAACAGGTTAACGTTGTGATGGAGGAATTTTCACCCACTTGCTATCTGTTTAAGATCGTACCACAGCATTTCAATACTTCCATCCATCCATCCATTTTCTGAACACCCTTGTCCCTCAGTGGGGTCGGGAGGGGTGCTGGTGCCTATCTCCAGCTAACGTTCCGGGCGAGAGGCGGGGTACATCCTGGACAGGTCGCCAGTCTGTCGCAGGGCCATTTCAATACTTTGACTAGACTAAGTCAAACAGTCTCCTTCAGGATTTCCTGGTAAGGAACTGAATTCACTCTTCAGTTAATTACAGTCAGCCCTGAAGCAGCAAAACGAACCCAGACAATCACACTACCATCACTGTATTTATCTAGTAATTTAATAGCTTGTTTTACAAAAGATGTACCAGCATGTACACCTTTCAAAAACTTCTATTTTTTTCCTGGTCAGGTCTAAATACCTTGGTTTGTTTTTGGTAAATGCGTTCTTTTTTTTTTTTTTTTTTGGCTAGCTCTGTTTTAGGCCTTGGAAAACTCTCCCATGGATCCCATTTTTGCACCCTTTTTTGGTGTGTGTGTGTGTGTGTGTGTGTGTGTGTGTGTGTGTGTGTGTGTGTGTGTGTGTGTGTGTGTGTGTGTGTGTGTGTGTGTGTTATTATTGGCTCATTAACACTGACCTTAATTAAGCCGAGTGCTTTACATGTTGTTTTGGTTACTTTGTAACCACCTGGGTGAGTCGCGGTGGGCTGATGGAATAATTTTAGCTGGAAGGCCACTCCTGGGAAGGCTCATCGCTGCTCCTTCGTTCTTTCATTTGTGGATAATGACGCTCTGTGTTTCCCAAAGCCTAAGAAGTGGCTTTGTAATGTTTTCCACACTGATGGAGACCAATTGACCTTATTTCATGTATATTCCTATACTCCTTCTGCAGACCACAGGTACGTTTCCAGATCTTGAGATGCTTCATTTGACAAACTCTTGCTTTTGTAATTACAGAAAACTCACATTTTCACAGCCTTTTGAAAAAGGGGCAGATTGGGTAGCTTTTTTCATCCTCATAAATGAAATATACTATGGAAACTACATTTGTTTTCAACAAGGCTACCTTTTTCTTTTGTTACCTTTTTGTTTTTAAATGATCTAAAATAGAGCTGCACAGTGGCGCAGCTGCAACAGGAAGGTTCTGGGTTCGATTCCCGGCCCCGGTCTTTCTGCATGGAGTTTGCATGTTCTCCCTGTGCATGAGTGGGTTTTCTCCAGGTACTCCAGTTTCCTCCCACAGTCCAAAAATATGTCAGGTTAATTGGCCTCTCCAAATTGCCCCTAGGTGTGAGTGTGTGTTTGCATGGTTGTTTGTCTCTGTGTTGCCCTGTGACAGACTGGCGACCTGTCCAGGGTGTACCCCGCCTCTCGCCCGGTACGTTAGCTGAAGATAGGCACCAGCAACCCTCCCGACCCCACTAAGGGACAAGGGTGTAAAGAAAATGGATGGATGATCTAAAATATTTAATTGTGTCACCAGAAGCAATCTGTAAACCATGAGGGAGAGAACTGGGTAGGGAGGACCAGGATATAACAGCATCTTTATCAAAGTTAATTATTGTTGAGATAAAATCTTTTTTTTTTTTTTTTTTTTTTTTTTTTGCAGATTAACACTGCCGGATATATCTCTATTGCCACAATGTTGCGCTTGACCGCCACATCGTATCACTTTGCATCACTCAGCTCTCGCCACGGAGCGAAGCAGGCCATATTATTAAATCTACAGGAAGCTTTAGTGTTTAATGTATTCAAGGGGAGTTAATTGCCATGTACGGTTGGTTTTGATGGTGGCTGACATGCTATCAGAATCTCTATTATTAGATCTGTATCCAAACAGAGCAATTTCCTTTTATTCTCGGCTTCAGTCGTAGAACGACGAGGCTTTAACCAGCAGGGGGGGGGGGGGGGCCCAAACAAAAGACAGGTTTGGAGCAAGAGAAAAAAAAAAAAAAAAAAACATAGGTTTTACGTCAACCTGATGTATCGAGGAGTTCTCACAGGTTTTTACTTTAGACTACAAAATGAGATAACAGACCTCACCAAGATTTGTTCAAACTGTTAGAAGCATCTCCAAATATTTTTAAGCTCAAGGCAGGGGCCTCCCACCTAATGACTGTATACAGTGGAGCTCTTGTGTTTGCGGGGGTAAGGGACCACAACCACCAGCGAATGACTGAAATCCACAAACACATCAGACCCCCTCAAAATGCACTTATGGCTGCTTGTTTTAGGTCAAACACCAAATATAGATTAATATGCATTAAGTGGAAACTTAACGGCAGAAGGTAACATCCACAATGTGTATTATATTCGCTCTTGAGGGTACGGCCAATCAGCGATGAGGAAAACGATGCTCTTGGATTTGCTGCTCTGCGAATGCCAGCCACTGGCGCGTCAAGCAGCGTTGCACCTGGACGTGTTTCATCTTCCCAAGCGCCACTTACTTACAATTATTTTGCATATCTCTAAATAAATAAACGAATAAATGGGTTCATTTTCCACAAATATTTTGGAGTTATGTTCCGATGTTAGCTCAGTCCTATCAGTGTTTAGGCGACTTTGTACCCAGGTTGCTGTTTGGTAGAATCGTGTTCCCCGTTTTGGATCAATGTAGCAAACGATTTCATCAACGATTAATCAAGTTATGAAGATCATATTATGAAAGCAGATAATTGTTATCTTTAAAAGGAAGGGAAATGCCCAGACCAATCAGTGTCTAAAGCTAATGTGCAATAACTCTACATACAATTGATATTTTTACAGTTTCTACATCCTGTAGGACTCCAGTGAAATTTGCAGTGCAACAAGTTTTACATCATTTTATTTATATTTTTGTGTCTGGGTGGCAAATCTTCACCAGTGGCCTTAATTTCACATTTACAGAATTTTTTTTTTCATAAACATATCTGAAGATCTGGCTAATGTTTTGTTTTCCAGTAGAACCATGACCATACGGTCTTGTATGAAGTTTTCAGTTAATCGTTTAGCACTGCAGGAGGCCAAGTTGAAATTCTGGCTTGCATTTCTTATGAAACTATAATTATTGAATTATTTTAGTGTAGAAGAGCTTTCAGAGGGTCATTTTTTTTTCAAAGACAGATGAGTCACTGAGAAATATTTATTTTCTCTTTGTCATTCCGTAACATATTGATGCAGTCATGCATCAACGGTATGTAGAAATTTATAAAGAGTCGACAGACTTTATTTACAGCATGACATCATCATCTGCACATTCAGTTTTTTTTGAAGGTAAAGTAATGTTAGCATATAAACACTGCTGACATTGAACAAGTAATTCATTATCATCATTCTGGCATTAGGCTAACATCTGACATCTTCCACTGTGTGTTACCATTTAAAGCTATTTCTCAAACAATCAAGCTTTTCTGAATTTCTCAGATTTTTTAAAAGGGTATTACGGATCTGGAGGCTTCAGAGAAAATAAAAAGAAAAGCAAGAAGGCAAAGTTTAATCTGGAAAAAAAAAATGAGAGAGGGTCACCCTGCTCCTAACACCGTTCTCTCCTGCATGTCTTAGATCCAAATAGAACAAATTTATCCAAAAGGAAAATCATCAGCCTAAATTTCAAATAAGGCATCTTGCACTTGATTAGATCAGCCACACAGGAAACCTAAAGCTTTTCTAAGTCTGACAGTATTGTAGTAGCATTGATGAGAAAAAAAAAATACACTTTACAAAATCCCATTTGAACGTCCACAATGCATTCCTCCACTTCACTTCTCAAAGACGGCCATGCACTGTGGAGTATGAGACAGAAGCCATATCATGACAAATAATAGTCGCTGAATGACGGCTATGGAGAACCAGGCGGAGAATCTTACTGAAAAGTCATATCGACTTTTTCTTTTTTTTTTCCTTTTCTTTTCACACCACCGAAAATAAACCCCCGCACTCTTGTTAGTGTTCATATTTATGGATGCTCTCTCCCGTTGCGCTCCGGTCAGCATGAGTATGGAGCCTGTCGCTTCTGCGTTTCCATGGTAATGGCGCAGAGGATCTTGTAGGGTCAGAAAAGAGAGCAGCTGGAGCTTGGCTGAAGGGAGGAGGAGGAAACAAAAAACAAAAACACAAAAACAAAACCAAAATAAACAAACAAACAAAAAAGATAAAGGTGCTTGACCCGGGTTGCTGACAGCCTGCCGGGCTGCCGTCATGTTCTTATTGGATATTTCATTACCGTCTCATCCTCCTGCCTGCCGCTGACGTGATGAATCGTCTCCGGGCCCCGGGCTGTTTATCATTTCTTAGGTGGCGCGAGCTGTAAAACACAGGGCTGTGTTTTTGCATTTGGTGATGGAAGGTGGAGCGCGTCCTGATAAAGAGAGGGAGAGTGATATTTAAAGGGAGAGGAGAGTGTTTTAGTGCTCCGATGTGGATTACATCCATTATTTAGGGGCTGCTGTGGTTACCGTTCAACGACAGCGTGGAGAGAGGAAGGGAGCGGGATGCAAACATCTGTGTCCTCGGAATTTGGGTAAAATCTGAACACACCACTAAGATGTGTGTGTGTGTGTGTGTGTGTGTTTTTATTTTTTATTTTTATCTCAGACATTATTCTCCTGTACGAACTACTTGTGATTATTGGACATTAGCGTAAATCATATGGTTATCTTTAAAAACGTGGAGTTAGGAAACAGCATTTCAGAGGTTTGATTTAAAAGGAGCAGAATGTGTTTAAAGCCTGATTGAACTGCAACGAAACTAGGCCAAAAAAAAAAAAAAAATACTCGCTCTGATATGATCACGACGCTTTATCTCAGTTTCCTCTTATGAGCAGCACAGATTGCGTCCACAGGGTAATCTGGGATGCAGACTTTTTTGAACATATGGCGTCAGTAAAAGGAAAAACATTTCAGGAAAAGTGAGAGCATTATGCACGTTACACACACACACATGCTGTTCTACGCACATACATTGAGAAAAACAAAGTGAGTTTTTTCCCACACTTTCCTCGCATTGCTTTTGTTTGCAAACGAATGCAGCACATCTTCAACGTGCTTTGTTGAAGTAATTGTGAAATGAAAGGTAAAGAGTAGATCCAAGATCCCAAAAGAAGCAACAAAAAAAAAAAATAAAAAAAGGCGACGTGGTTGACGAACTAAACTAAGAGAGCGTCAACCTGAAATGGCAGCAAATGGATCCACGGTGAATCTGGGGTAGCTGCAAACATCTAGCGCTCAGGTGGGAGAATTTGTTACCAGGGTAACGATTTATCGCGTGTTCAACAAACCCGGCGCTTGGTGAAGGAAAACATTTTAAGTCCTACTTGTCTCGAGTCGTGCAGGAGACTCGGCGAACGGTCAAAGGAGAGCAGGACTGAACTATTTGGATTAAATGAAAATCACCATGAGTGGCTAACTAACTCTACACTAGAGATCATTATGGAGAAGCCGCGTTTGGGCAACAGCCTCGTCCTGTAGAGACACTTTTCCTCGGTTCTTCGGTAGGAAAAGGGAAACTTTTTAAGAGATGATATGAATCCTGGAGGAAAGTTCAGGAGAAAAACTTAACAGGCTGCAAAAGATTTGAAACTGAGGATCTGCGATGAATTAAATTTTAGCTCTCGTGCAAAAAAAAAAAGTCATGTAGGAAAAATGTCTTAAGTTTTACAGCATGAGAACTCATGGGATGCTTCTGCAAGGACCGTGACATTTTCATCGTCTCTCCACAGTCAGTTAGCTGGACTGGATGTAATCTCAGTCTTCTCCTGAATCCTCTTTCACCTGCTGGTGTCATGTCCTGAGGATGCAGCTTCCCTCGTTATTTTTTTCCCCTCCTTCGAAATGATAAATCTTTCAGCAAACTGAGTGGATGCAGCAGGATGAGATGAAGTCAGGAGGAAAAGCTGGTATGAAAGTGAGAAGTGAGGCAGAGCGAGTCAGAACAAGCTGGCCTGTCCAGGCTTTGATGTGAAAGGATGGAAGATTTTAAATTTTTCCAAAAACTCCCACCGTTTTCTTTCAGTGTCCTAAAAGTAATGAGCTCCCAACACATTTAACCAGTTTACTCCAATATTTCTAAACCAAAAAGGACCACCCCCCCCCCCCCATCCTTTCATTCGTGAGTCAGGATCAAGTGTTTTCTATTAAGCTTAAAAATGTTTAAATCAAATTATTCAACAGTCTAGTCCAGGGGTCACCAACTCCAGTCCTCAAGGGCTACCATCCTGTAACTTTTAGATGCTCAAACACACCTGGATCAAATAAACTGCTCGTTTCCAGCCTATTGCAGAGAGGAATGAATGCTGGTGAGGGAATTCAGACATTTTGGAGCAGAGGTGAATCTAAAAGTTGCAGGATGGTAGCCCTCGAGGACTGGAGTTGGTGACCCCTGGTCTAGTCTTTCATGTTCCCTCAGCTGAACCAAATCTATTTAGTTCCTAAACATGTACTGAGAGAAAACTACAAGATATAAAGTGTCTCATTGACTCCCGTCTCATTGATCCCTCATCCAGCTCATTTTCTTCCATATTTCGTATCTCACTGAGAACATAATCTGCTTGCAGAGCCACAGTTCAGAAAGGAGTTGCTAGTGAATTTCATCGACGTTCAAAAATTTATCAGCACAACTAACAAACCAAAGAAAGGCTTGCAAACTGGAACTTTTTCTTCCTGAGATTCCACATATCAGGTGTTTTTGCTTTCCATGACTTCCATCAGGGTGCAAACTCTCATGGTTTCTTAGCAACCTGGTCTTGCTAGAGTTAT
This sequence comes from Poecilia latipinna, assembly GCF_001443285.1. Classification (NCBI taxonomy): domain Eukaryota; kingdom Metazoa; phylum Chordata; class Actinopteri; order Cyprinodontiformes; family Poeciliidae; genus Poecilia; species Poecilia latipinna. Next base: position 432,419 of record NW_015113211.1, read on the forward strand.
CACATCATCTAGCGTTATCACTTCTTTTTTTTTTCTCTCGACACAGTCAAAAGATTTTGACTTAGGCATTCGCTTCATCATTCTGCCAGCCGGTCCCATCACAAAACACACTTCTGAATTTTGAAATAAAAAGGACACCAACTGTAGCGATCAAACTTGATCGCAAAACCACGGCGATAGTCACAGTAATGTTCAAAATCTCATGTAAAACACAGCAACTGATGCATGCTGCCCACTTTGACAACTGATGAATCAGTTTTATACCAACATAAAATCTAAATGTGCAAATTTTATTTTGCATTGTGAAAATGTTTGTACATTTAAAATTCAAATAAAATATGTAAATTAACTTATTTAGTTTTTGCAACGATGTCTAATGGCAATAAATCTCAAACTGTCGGAGAGCCCGCTTTTCCCCATTTATGCTGCCAAATATTTACAAAGACAAAAAAACGTGTGGTTATTGCCAATCCATCAATACCCATAAATTTGTTTTTTCCATTGTCGCTTGTTGGATTTTATTATTGACATCTAAAAAAAAAAAAAAAAAAAAAGCAATTCTGGTAATTCAACTTATTAATGGGGCCTGAAGTACACAACCACAACCACCGGGTATATCTTCCTCTGTTCTGGTCACAAGCTCGTAACGGACTGCTGTGGAATCCCATTTTTCAACCAGCATTGGGAACAATTCAGTCATTGCGGTCGCACTGTTTAGTCTGTCACAAAAGCACATCCATGCTAATTTCACAAAAGCTCATTGGGCGGCTCCGTCTTCACCACCGACAAAATTCCAGAGGTAAACTCCACTTTGTTTGGTCATTAAGAGAAGAAACTGGTGCGCATTGGAGACGCCACCAATCACAATGTCTCCACTAAAAGCTGCTGGCACTGGCAAAGAAGGAATTGGGAAGTTTTTCCTCCGTTACTCAACCCCCAGAAACATTTTATTACAAATGTGGCACCATTTAAGCAGAAATAAGCGGACTTTCCAATGGTTTGACATTTACTGCCAGGAAACATTGTGGCAGCAAGCATACAAATGTCATTACTGTTTGGGATAAGTTTATAAAAGTATATTCTGAGTTCTATACACTTGTATTTGCTTGCACTAGCTGCCCAGTCGTTGGCAAAATATGTAGAGTTACATGACTGCATTATAAACGCCCACACGCATTTCAAGCAGCTTTTGAAAAGCCCCCGTAGTGAGCCCTTCAGCAAGAAAAGGTTCTGTAATATTAGTTTTATATACAACAGCAAACAAAGGAGCAACACTGACACGAGTTTATTCGTTGAATATATTATTTTATTTCAACATCATCGTCATCATAGTTTAACTTTTAATTTTCCCTTCATTCATTTAAAATGATCACCTCTGAATGTACACATACTGCAAACTGTCAAAAATATACAAACAAATGCAGGCTTGTGCTATAGTCTGGTCAAATGTTTTAAAAAACAGTGGCACTGGAAGGAGAGACAGAGACAGAGAGAGAGAGACCAAAGGTAGGAGAGACGTAGAGAAAGAGAAAAAAGAGACACTGAAACCGGTAAAGACATGCACAGCATCGTTAGGAGCACCGGCAGCGGTGATCCAGGCGCGCGGCACTTCCATGGGATCCGCATGGAAAAGTACGTACATTTCATCGTCTGACAGCGGGCCGCAAAATGCCCGCCACATATAGGATCAAAAACAAAATGCTGCTTGTTAATGGAACTCTTAGGCACATCATTGTTTTGTTTTTGTTTTTTCAGATTTTATATTTTCTGGAAAAAGTTTTGTAAATGTAGAATGCTTCAACAAAAAAAAAGGGAAAGAAAAACATACAGTTAAAAAAATGAAAGAAAAAAAAACAGCTTTCAAAAGTCATTTTGGAATCACTTTTTGTTAGTAACTCAACACCGTTACATAATTTGTGTGTGAATGCATATGTAGTTAATGTGTGTGTGAGAAGGTTTTTTATATGTGAGCACGTGAACACAAGTTGGTGCATTCCTGTAGAACCGATAATGGAGGCGAGTACTTGAGGTGTTGTGTGGGTGGTATCTATGATTGGCTGACAGCTGACCAATCAGATGCTCAGGTCTTTGGGACTATCCTTGTAGGTCTTCTTAGGCTCAGGGATCACGGGCTTGGGTGGGGGATCGCTCTTGGTCTTGAGCGTGCTGTAGTACTCTCTCAACTTAGAGGCAACAAAAATGTCATCGTCTTCTTCATCTTCAGAGTCGTCCCTTCTGGGCGGGGAGATGGCACGTTCCAGGCTACGAGCTCTGTACCGCGGTTCAGGGGTGACGCCTCTACTGGCAAGGCGCCCATCCCTCTCCAGCATCTCAGGTGTACGCCCTCTGAACAGGGAAGTGTACTTCTGGTAGGATGAATCCAAGTCGGGGGTTCGGACTCTGGGCAGGGTGACATCTCTGTAGTCACGGGATGCAAAGTCCTTCAGGAGTCTGTCTCCCCTGTAGACCCTCTCCATGGAGGAGGTTCTCAGAGGGCTGTCCTGCCTGTAGAGACGATCTTCTCTCCGAAGTGGTGGGAGTGAAAGAGTGGGATCTCTGTTCAGGCGGTCTAGAGCTGGCGAGTCCCGCAGGATGGAGTTTTCAAAAGGGAATCTTGGTTGAGGAATATCGGACATTGCGGCTTCGTCTGCCATCGGCTTCTCGTTGTGTCTCTCAGGGGTGTCGTAACGGTAGGGGTCTGAGGAGCGGTGGCGATGTCTGGTTGGCGAGTGGTACCTGGGTGGGGATCTGTGGCGGTAAGGTGAGCGTCGTGGAGAGTGGTGGTAAGAGCGGTGCTGAGAGCGGTACGGCGAGCGTCGTGGGGAGTGGTGGCGGTGGTTTGATGAAGAATGTTGACCTTGACGGCGTTCTGGAGAGCGGCCTCTGCGGTGACCTCTATCGCGGCTTTCCAGGGTGTTGTCTGCACTGCGTGAGCGACTGTGCCCCTTATGAGGCGAGCGGTGGCGGCTTCGGTGCCGATGGCCATCTTTTTCCTTGTTGTCCTTCTTTAACAGCTTAGGCCCTTTCCTCCCTGTGGACTTCTTTGCCTTGGATTTGCTGGGAGAGTGGTGACGGTGATGAGAACGATGGTGCCTGCCAGTGCCATGGTTGCCAGTGCCATTGGTGCGGCGGCTCGGCTCTGTCTTGCTCCGGGAATGTGGTGGGGGTTCTGGTGGTAAGCTGGACTCTGATGGTGCATTATTTAGGGGCAGGGAACTCACTTCCGGAGCGTTTTGTATCCCTGTGACTGCGTCGACGGTGCTGATGTCGTTGGGGCTGCCGTCTGCAACACAGTTTGACACACAGATGAGGCTAGAATGAACAAACATGGATCCACACACCAAGCGACTCTACAGACTTTTGACACTGATCATGCTGATTCACTCAGACGTAAAGCTGAGAACAAATCCAATGAAAGCCAATCTGATGTTAAGCAAATGTTAGATGGCACAGCAGCAGCCAATGACAGTGGTAAGATAAAAGAAAAGCCATTGTGGAGAAGCAGCCATTGAATCCAAAAGATTTGTTACCAACAACAAACCTGCTCCTTGGTCTACGTAGGGTCACGTCTCTGAAGTGGAAATGGTGTTGGCTCTTCAGGTCATCACGTCCTATTGGCTATTGGACCTACTCAGGTGTATCAGTTACTCATACAGTTTCATAAACTGCAACAGCTCCCAGGAAATTTGTATCCTCAAAGTCAATAAATGCTAATCTAAAACCTATAAACTAGGAAAAGGCTCAAGAGCTTGGATTTTCAAAAATTCACAATATTCTCATTGTCACAAGATGTATTTTAATGTTTAACATCAGGAGAGAGAAGCGATAGTTTAATTATTGAGTTCAGTTTATCAACAAGTGGAGATCGAGTGTTTGTGAGGATGTTTGAGTTGATATTAAGCTAAAGAGCCATTTCAGGGGTTTTTTCAGGTCTCAGCTAGGAACGGGCAAATTTTGAGTTACGGTGACAACCATAAACTTTACGGAACAATATTTGCAAAGTCCAGAAAACAAAGTATTGAGACTAAGACTTCCACTATTGTTCCCACCACTGGTTTAATAAGAGCAGCAAGAAATATATTTAGGCATATATATAAAGGGTAAAATGGTAAATGCATATGAAATTAGTTTTGTTTGGTGTTAAATTAATAGGTTTGTTTTTTAATGTTTGTGAGGCTTTGACTGCTGTAACATGATGTTATAGGAATACCCACCATCAGCAAAAAAGAAAAGAAAAGGCTACAATGTGTTCTTAAATACTTTTCGTTCTAAAATCTTTCATCTTTAAAACATTTGAACTCGGTAATGTCGTGCTGAACACTAAAAGTTGAATTTCAATGTTTTTTTGGTACGTGTTGGAATAATACCCAACATTAATTGAAGCGTCTACTTGAAACATAAGTGGTTTAACTTGGTCAGGAGTGTTCCAAGCTAAATATGGATCTTTGAAGCAAATTTTGTATTTTCGTTTAACCTTTTTATTTTCTAATTCAAGACATTTAGAGTTTTAAAACATTTACCAATTTAACACTTTAGTTATTTTTGGAACAAAACCAACACAGTGGTTATTTACTGACCTAAGAGTAAATCTTTGTTTTATAGTTGTGCAAGCGAACATCTATATTTTCCTTCTTTTAGTTTCTCCCATTAGAGATTACCACATCCTCCGTCCTCCATAGATGCTTCTTCCCTACATCCATGAACCTTTTCTCCTGCATTTATTTAATTTTTTTTTTTTGCTATCGAGTCCAGACCAGAAAGCAACCAGCATTTTTTTTCTACCTCTAATGTGCCCGAAAACATAAATCAGACAAATAAATCCAACTGCAGCAAAAATTGAACATAAGGAGTTGGAGTCTTCCGTAGTCCACACACGAGAGCCTTTCTAGGATGGAAAAAAAAAAAGATAAACTCTTTACACTTCGATTTCCAGAATTTACAAACGTATGCATGGGCTACTTTAGACGAGAGCTGTGCAGCAGCTTTTAGGTATATGCATGGAGCAGAGCGCGGGCATGAGGTGATCTGAGGCCACAGCACGCACACACACACATCAGGATGAAGAGAGACGGGGGAGAACCCAGATGACAGAGGAGGAGGAAGAGGAGGAGGACAGCTACAAACCGTGGTCTGATTTTGGAGGACAGAGGCCTCCCCCATCTTGTCATTTCTCACACTTGCAGTGAGATGGGGAGCGGCCATCCCTGAAGGAAGACAAGAGCCCAGGGCAACACAGAGAAGAGAGCATACACAAAAACAGAAAAAAAACCAACAAAAAAAAAACACAAAGAACACAGAAGTTTAGATTGCTTGGAGCCAACTGGAAGAAAGACAAGGGAGAGTTACTGATTGTGTTGATTCTTATTGGAAAAAAGAGTGTTTATTTGATCATTCAGAGTAAAGAGACAGTCCAGGAAGTTGCCCAAACCCTTCAGTGAAAGCCACTAGTTACACAGAACAGTGACACCCCAACCCCCCAATCACCCAAACACACACACGCACGCAAACACGCACACACGCACACACACACACACACACACGTACATGTTGACAAAGCAGCAGCAGAAAAAAAAATAAGTCTCAGAAATCAAAAAGAAGAAACACTGGCAAGACTGGCAAAAAGGTTGTGTCAACTTAAAAAATAAGATAAAAAAAATACAAATGATGATCAAAAATATACAAAGTTCACATGACACCATATAGGTGCAGATCTGAAAACCGCAAATAAACTTCCACAAGCAAAAGCTTCTCCACTCAAAGAAACAAAATAAAAAGAAAACAAAGCAAGACAATGAAAAATGTTCATGACTTGACTATCAATCCAAACTTGTCAATACAATAATAATACAAAAAGAAATGTTCCATAAATATTATGGAAAAATCGACAATATAGGGGGCAAAAAACTTCAAATGTACACTCTTGACAAGTTCATGCAGTAATAAACTTTTCTTCTTTTTTTTTCTCCTCCATTTATATGTGGCTTTGATTCATGGCTCTGTACAATGAACAAAAATACTCGTAAAAATGTTTCTATTCATTTCATCACTGTACAAAAGCTTTATATAAGCGCCAGGTCTCGTTTTCTGTTTGCATGGGGGGGGGGAACGTGTGGCGTTGGGTGTTTTAATCTTCACAGCATTTAAATGACATCAACATCGACAATGGGTACAACAGAAAAAAAAAGAAAAGAAAATAAATCCATGGATGAATGAGTAATGTCGAGCACGCTGTAGCAGAATTTTGGCTTGGAAACAGAAAATCAAAGGGTACAAAGGCATCTCGATAAATGAGATCATCGTCAAAGCGTGAATTTATTTCAGTAACTAAATGCAAAAAAAGTCAAACTGGGTTTAACGATGATTCATTACAGACAGTTTGATACATTTCAAGTGTTTGTTTCGATAAACTTTGATGAATATGGCAAACAGCTAGTAGAGATCCTAAATTTAGTTTCGCAGACAAATAGACTGATGTCGCCTTAAGCCACTCCTGAACGAGACTTTAATTCTGCGGTGGGATTAGGAAGAATTTTCAAATAGGACTGAGCTGAGAAAACAGAGTTCTTAGCTGGGCGAAGGAGAAAAAGGGGACCGAGGTTCAAGTCCTCAGTTCAGGAAAAAAAAAAGTAAATTTTTTTCGAGCTTGAAAGAGAAAATGGAGGAAAAGTGGACAGACATGGGGTCCAGTGTGAAGTTTTCACAGTCAGTTGTGTTTCAGGGAGACCTGCCGTCTGTTAACGTTGGTCCCCCAAGTTTTCTACAAGTTAAAAGCATCTTAGAGCTTTTGCTGCTTCTCTTTTTCAGCAAACGCTTCATATATATTTTCCAGCAGGACTTGGCAGCTGAGTACCAACACCTGCCTTAACGATCATGGTATCACTGCACAACGAACACGATAGAGAATCAATGGAGTTCAGGACCGGAAGAGGGCGAGACGCATACGTCACTTGAAATAAATCGCTTTGAGTGTAACGAATCCATACAGATTTCAATTTCGAACTTAATTACTGAAATAAGTCAACGTTTTAATGCTAATTCAGTTCACTGGATGTTCTTGTATTAGGCTGCCTCTTCTTTTTTATTTAAAACAGTTCTCACTTAAAACCTTAAGGAGTTCAGTAGCTTACATTCACCCCCAATAAATATCATAAATATGTTTGTGTCACAAAGAGGCCAAAGCTGTGAGACGTCCCACCTTTTCTAGGAAAGCAAAGAGTCAAGTTTTCTTCCTTTTTAATGCTGAACTGGTGTTTAACAATGAGCTAAAGCAACATATGTCACTTCTTCCTAAAAAAAAACAAAAACAAAAAAAACTTGTTTTCCTACTCTGGAACAAAAAAAAAACCTGTAAACAGTTTTTATTTTTTTAATATGTTGCACTGAAATTAGGCCCACCACCGTTCTGTAAAGTCCCGACGGAGTGCTTTAGCTGAGCGGCCAGAAGGTGAAAAGTGACAGCGGGATGACATGGAAACTGAGCAGGCGACAGTAGGAGGGGCCAACCGCACCCGGAGGAGCAACCTCTAAGCTCCTACCCCCCGCCCCCAACGCCCAGAATCCAAAAGCACAGGAGTGACCTTCACCACGGAAAGACTTTAAAGCCAAGCAAACCCTCCTTCCCGTCCCTGGTGTGTCTACGCCAGGAAGGGGCGAAGGGGGTCCCCGATGTGCGATTCAGTTCTTTGCCACCTTCGAACCCCACCACCGTCCGAGCTCAGGGTGTGAAGATGGGGGAGAAGGGAATGTTTTCGTAGATTGACCCACCATATTCAGGCACGGAGCCGTCGCCCCTCTTGAGCACCAGATGGACGCGTCTGCCTCCGTTCTTGATGAGCTCGATGGCCCGCGCGTGCTTCATGCCTTTGGTGCTCTCGCCGTTGATCTCCAGGATTTCATCTCCGACCTGGAGGGAGAGGCGCAAGGCCACGAGGAGGGGTGGGGGTTGGGGGAGGGGAGGAAACAGAAAAAAAAAAAAAAAAAAAAAAAAAAAAAAAAAGGGGAGGGGGGAGGGGGGGGGGGGGGGGGGGGGGGAAAAAAAAAAAAAAAAAAAAAAAAAAAAAAAAAAAAAGAGGCAGAGTGACAGGTGAGGTAGGGAGGAGGCAGGAAAAAAAAACAAAACAAGAGGAGATGGCAGCGGGGAAAACAAATGACAGGACGGAAGGACGAAGACGTGAAGCGGGAAGGTTGGGAAAGACGTGACGTCGGGGTGGGAGGGGGGAGAAGACACAGAAAGGAAGGGTGGACGGGTTGACAAGAAATTACAGCTTAAAATCCGATTGATAGAGATGCACCGGAGCAGCTTTTCCTCAACCGTTTTGCAGAGAGCAAATCAGAGAGCAGCGACTGTGATGCTGAGAGAGACAGACGGGAGGGAAAACAGGAAGAAGGAAGAAACACTTTTGGCTTCCTTGAATCCCCTCCTCAGGTTAAGCTGTCAGAGCCGTCTGCACCAGGGGAATACTGCTTTGACAGGGAGTGGATCTCTGTCTGACATGTCTCTCTGCCTCACAGAGCTGCTGCTGCTGCTATTAATAATTCCTCTAAATAACCTGAACTCATGCAAACTGTAGGCCTCAGACATGCATGTACAAATGTTCAGATTACACCAACTCACATTCCTAAGTGAGCAAAATAAAAACTAATAACTTCTTCCAAGGTGTCTCGCATGCAAACGCATTGGGAGAGCATTCGAAAGACATACCTGCATATTTCCCTAAGACACTGTAGGGGAAATCTGTGGATTATGTTTTTGATTAACTGATTAAAAAGTGGATCGTAAAAGTTGCTCAACAGGAGGTTTTTGTACACAATTTGAACCAGGTGAAGCTAAAACGATGTCAACATGAGTAGTTTTGGGTAGAACATATTTACAAACTTTTTTTTAATTTTTTTATCTTGCATGCAAAATGTACATTTGTTTGACAGTTTTGGCTTATTTACTGCTCTACATGTGTTGCTCCTGCAGCCAATTGCCTTTTTTTGAGTTCATATACTTCCGTAAATGATTAATTGATTACTAAACTAGTTGATTATTTGAATAATCGAATCATCACGATTAATCTGATTAATTGTTTCAGCCCTAAACTGAATGCCAATTTATTTAAAAAAAAATCTTTGTAGGTCAAAATAGCAACAACTAAATGTGATAAATGATGTTGCTATAACTGGAAAAAAAATCAAATGCGTTATAACACCTCAGCAGCAGGAAGATTAAGCGAAGCCTTTCTAATTCCAGGTAAAAGTCATGCTAAATATTTTTCTCTGTGCATAAATTCGAACCAAAGCATTTTTTTTATCAAGGTAATTCGACCACGAAAGCCTCATTGCACACCCGTTACTACAGTCAGTGAATCATTTTTGCTTCAATGAGCCACTAGGTGACCGTTTATATTTACCGAACCGTAGTTGGCAGTAATTGTGGGATACCTCCCACAGTGTCAGTCCTCACGATGGATAGCATTAGGCTGATGGCTGTACGGTCTGAGGCAGACTAAAGAGTCAGCCGTTTCAGACGGCACCTTAATCGGTATGCGACGGATAAAAACTCAACGCAATCAGAGATGATCTGCTGAGATCTGCTGCAAAACTGTGCGAAATAGGAACAAAAAAAAAAAAAAAAGCACCTCTAATCGGATTATATAAACAGAGATGCTATCATCGGGTTTAATTAAATATCCTCGATTCTTTCTTATTAAATAAGCCGTTTTAGATCACTACATCATTGTCACACAGAAAGGAAACAAATTTCCTCGGCTTAATCCTCCAGAGATGCTTTTAAGACAATTAAATTGAAACTCTGAGCTGTGGCAAAATTGAGAAGAGATGGGAGGTAAGAGCTGGTAAGACGACATGCAGACCGGCAGCGGAACAGTGCAGCTTGCAAAAACGCTCCGGGGAACTCGTGTTGCGGTTTCACACTGAAGCAACGTTTCAGATCTGCTCCAGTTAAAAGTGAAACGCCGGCGTCACTGCAGCACAGCCGAATGCAACCCGTTAATTACAAAGTGAAGTTATCGGCTACGGAATCTTGTTTTTAGAAGACAACACAGTCCCATCGGTAATGCGATCCATTTATCGCCTGCTTGTTCGGTGGGAGACGAGTATCCGAGGGCGTCTAAGCTATCCTTAAGAAAAGCTGACTCGCATTTCAGAAGATGACTTCGCAAGTCATAGGAGATGCCACTCAGACAAAGCTTGTAGGAGGGAGAAAAGCAGTAAAACTTTAAATACTCTCTATCTAATCTTTAATGTAAATTGTTGTCATCACAGGGGCAAACAAAAAAAAAAAAAAGAAGCTAAACCAGCTTCCTGTTGGCAAGCATTTCTACTTAATAGATCTTTACAAACTTTAATTTAAACGCATCGATCTGGAGCTTGTGTGGTTTGCGTGTGCGTACCCTCATTTTCCCGTTGCGGACTGCGGCTCCTTCCTCGGCGAGCCTCAGCACGTACAGGTCCATGTTGTACTCTCTTCCTCCCCGCAGGCTGAAGCCGAAGCCTTTGCTGTCTCTCTCCAGGTCCACCGAGTAGAACTCAGAGTCCTGGATACACACACGCACGCACATACATACACACAGACACACGGATGTGTTAGCATCAAGGTCATATGTGCGACTCGATTAAAGTGTGCGGTTTTTGTGCCGCCCTTTAAAGCCGTCTCTAATTTCAGGAGCGCGGGGGGGACAAATGCCACCTCCAGGAAAGGCACACTCGCATCGCGTGCATGCGCGTTTCCATGTGTGTGTATGCATATGCTCAGGTGTAAGGATGCTGAATTATTGATGCATTGGGCTCTAGGCAATAGAGAGACAGACTGGGCAGCACAAGGACAGGCAGACAGTCTCTGCAGCTTTGTCTCCATGCCCTCCTAATCTCCTCTGCAGAGGGATCAATGTTATCTAGGAGAGCCATCTCCACAACACCAGATTAATTCAGCGGTGAACACAATGGACTGAGGAGGTACTTTGAAAGTAAACAGGCTCTTCCTTAATGCACGGACTCTGGCCGATGGCAGCCGGCGATTGCAAGGAGATAAATAAATAAAAATGTACACCGTTCGTCCTTGGGAAGGTGGGTGGGTGGGTGTGTGTGTGAGCTGAAGCGTGGAGCTCGGACGTGTGTTTTGGATGGCCTAACAGCTTGAATAGATGGGTGAGGAGACAACGGGGAAGTGGTTAGGAGTGGTGAGTGCTTGATGGAGACATGGGATGGATGAATGGACAGGTGAATGACCGGTGTGCGTTTTTTACTTACCTGAGTCGAGTCTGTCTGGATGGGGGGCTGCAGAGGAGGGTTTGGTGGGGTACTAAACTCATAAGACTCCTGTTTTGGTTTGGTGTTGGTCCTGAAAAAAAAAAAAAGATATTTATTTGAATATTTATTTGAATTAAAGAATTGAATGACAAAGGACTTTTGTCAAACTATGTCCGTTTTAGATATCTTTTTTTTTTTTAACATGATAGTCCGGTAAACTCAGTCAATTGGGGACCAAATGGTAACATTTGCAACATTTTCGGCTGAGGTGGTTTGCTTTCACACTGCACCACGTCAAACAATCCAAACGCTTTCGAAAACCTGTTTCCAATGTCGCTGCACCAAGACTGACTGAAGGAAACAACAAAAATCTCAGAAGAAAACGTGAATGCAACTTCCTTATTTGAAAAATGTAAAAAAAAAAACATAAAATATATGGAGTGGCATGACATTTTAACAGTTGTAGGATTTCTCTTTTGTCTCTTTTTTCCCTCTAGAGTTAGACTCTTGCGTTTGTTTTGGTTCCATTTACCCAGAATGCCCTGCGCTATCATTGGCTTCCTGCTTTTGGAGCGACCTCGGGTCCGCTTGGCATTCCCATATACGTTGGAACTGCACCAGAGTTCACTTCAACCGAATCGAGACTTTGAGTTTTAGGCAGACCAGAGTCTGATTGCACCTTCACGTCTCCCCAAATGAACCGGACGTTCTCGGACAAACGAACTGCAAAATTGATTAAAACGGACTAAGCAGAGCTGACCGTTAAGAGCTTCTCCGATCAATTCAAAGTTAATTTCAAGGAGTGCTGCTCACCTGGCCTCAGGTGCCGCCTGTTGCTGAGATGTGTGAGTTGTGGTTATGGTGGCAATCTTCTCAGCGTTCGTCAACAAAGACGCATTTGATGACTCTGTGGGGGGGGAAGACAGAAAGATGAATGACGTTACCATTCATTAAATAGCACATGGACAAGGAGAAGACGGTGCCACCACACCAGATGGACAAGAAAATTAATACATTTTAAAAAATCAAAGTTTCTTTAAATGTTTACTTTTCAAACTCAATGTTTTTTTCCACATTAGCAGAATCCTGACTTGAAATGAAATGCAATGCTTCTGCAAAAAAAGATTTTGCAGAAGCTATTTCTGTTGAGGAAAGGCTTTAAATATAAAGCCTGAATGGATGGAAACTCTTTGAATTATGAGTTACAACAACATTTAATTTCCCTTTGGGATCAATAAAGTGTTTTGGAATTGAATTTCAATCGAATTGCTTCCTTGGTGTCTCAGCCGTCTCTGCTCCACATGACTGCGTTGCCTCCTCAGCTTCCCACCAAGCCTGCATGCAAACTCTAGATTTCCTAAGACTCCCCCCCTCTCTCTTCCTTTCTCTCTCTTCAGGGAACATAAAACCTTCTACATACGTTTGCTTTTTCCTGATTTAGCATAAATCCATAATTTACGGTATTTGCATAATAACCGAGGCCTATCCGGTGTTCCAGGAGACTGTGATGGATTAAATCAATTTTTCACATTTTTTTTTTCTTTCGGGTTTGCACACTTGTGGCCATTCAGCAGCTGTCAGCTCCAAAGCATTAGCTGACCCACAGAAAGCCCTGCGGCTCCACCTCCAGCTTCCTAAAACACTCAGAAAACATCCGGGAGACGAGCATCAGACAGCAAGTTTGTGCCGTCGATCATTTTGTCAAAGCCCTTGTCGCTTTTCATTTCCACATGAAAGGCGCGCATCTCGTTTTGGGCCGGAACCGACAGTCCGACACAAAAAGCTCCTGGTTATTTTCCAGGATCTCTGCAGCGACGGAATCAGATTTTGGTTTTACTACAAAGCAACGAAAACACTGCTACTGCATTAAGAAAGCTTTATTCACTTTCTAGGTTGTTTTCTTTCTTTTTTACTTAACCTTTTAGTTACCTGATGAGTTGCAAACATTAGCAATCAGACAGAAGTTTAGGCAGGATGAGTTTCGGTTTCCAGACTGGATGTCGGCTTTTACAGCTTCATTATTGTCCTCGTAAAAAATCTAGTCAACCCTCCATCTCCTCATTTGCAAAACATGCACCATAACGCTTCATGATCTTTGTATTTAACTCTCCCCCTCTAAATGTTTCCTGTTAGTCTTTCCAATCTGCTGGGGAAACACTGCCGTTTATTACCTTTAATGCACAGAAGAGATTAATCATTTCTTTCATTTGCCTCTCAGTTGCTCAGAATGCCCTCCTGACCCGAATCAAAATAAAAAACTGTGCAACAAACAAAAGCATCTACACTTTTACCACAACGCGTCACACTACAACCACAAAGTTCATTTTACACACACACACACACACATATATATATATATATACTTAAAAAAATACAAAGTAGTTGCAGCTTTGGGCAGCAGGGAGTTGAATGCTTGGATGAAAACCTAAGAGTCAGTAAGTGACTTAAAACTAAAAACCTGTTGAACACGTAGCCAGTGCTGCAATATTCATTTGTTAGAATGGTCTAGTCAAAGTCCAGACCTAAATCCAATCAAAAATGTGTGTCCCAGACTAATCAGACTAAGCTGAAGGTATTTTGCACAGAACGTAAAAATATTGTCCCGGAACTGGGGAGCTTATTAATGCCGTTGCGAAAATGAAACGTGTTTCTACAAAGTATTGACTCAGGCCGGCTGAACGGAAGTGCTGGACGCACATTTCAGCTTCGTCACAATCGTTACAATGGTTAAAATAGTTTTCATCTTACAAACTGTGCAATAAAACGTTACAAAAATATATCCGCTTTCTGCTGCACACAGCCATGCTCCATATCTCCATTTCCAAATTTCTCTGTGAACTCCATCCCCACGTTCACGCCGGAGCAACGAGAGCAGAACCGTGCGAGAAGCTCCTCCTCGCGTCGCAAACGTTACAGATCCACACAGAGACACGCAACCGTTCGTGGACAGCAGCGGAGGAAATTCGCACTTAGAAGCCGACCTTTAAAGAGAACCTGCAGTCTTCCCCACCCCCCACCCCCCGCCTCCCAACGACTGTCTCCATGTCAGACGACACCTGGTTGACACATGCTCACGAACACAAACAGGAAGTTTCATGTCGAGCACATCTGGTTATTTCTCCCCAGTGTTTTCTCCAAAGCTCTGTACGTCTGTTTGCCAGAGCGGTTTTGTCTCGCTGTTCTCGTACGCTGCTCCGGACGGAAACGGGAGAAGAAGAAAGCCCCTCTCATTCATGAGGTGAGCTTGAAGTCAGCGAGGCGGACAAATAGCTCAAATCTCCACCAGCGAGCGGGTTGATGGGGAGCATGGCCTTCCTCACGCTCGCACAAACTATTAATGAGCGTTTATGAGGAAGCCGCGGCGATTTTTAAGCGAAGAACACCACGAAAGGCGCACAAAGCTTTTTGATTTAAAGCCGAAACGACAGATTCGACACACTTGCGTACACAGAAGGAAGTTCTAGATCGTTCTCCGCTTCTCTCTCGCACACAAACAAACAAAGAGACAACTAAATTACTCTTGCATGCTCTGAAAGCGGGGGGCATGCCAGAGGCAAAAACGTAACGGCTGGGAAGATTCCCAAATAACCCCAAAGAAGCTGTTCTGTCAACACTGCGGGGGCGCTTCGCTCACTTTAAGAAGCAGAGAAACTTCAGCTCCATCTCACACAGGGGAGACGCTGCAACTCCTCAAAGTGTAGATTAAGAAAAGAGCGGCTTCTCAAATCTAATATGACATTAAAAGTTTTAAGATTTCATTTATGAGTTGGTAAACTTGTAATAAAGCTAAAAAAAAAAAAGGTTAAATATGTAGTCAGCTTGGTTTGACCTACTAAATCTTTACGTCTATTATCAGGTGCATAAAAATATCTAGTTTCAACTGTAAATACTGCTTCTCAAATTTAGGCTTTTAATTAAACGTTCAGTTGCAGAAAAATGGTGCGGCTTCAAAAGGTGCAAATGAATATCAAGCTTTTTCCAAACCTTGAAATCTCCTCGTTGAAATTTTAGCATTTTTTTGATCAATCATTGGTACGAGTCCTGGATAATCCAAACCTCTTGGAGGAGAACCTTTCAGCACCACATTTCTTGACAAACGACAAAGCCGCTCCGAGATGTCAAACGCGAGCTTTGATGCGCGGACAAACCAACCGCGGCCGCCGTCGTCGTCCACTCACCATCTCCGGGAATGATTCGCAGCGTGACGGTGTTCCCGGCCTCCTTGATGAGGTTGACGATGTCAGAGTGGGACTTGTTGGTGATGGAGTTCCCGTTCACGGCCAGGATGCGGTCGCCGACCTTCAGCTTCCCGCAGCGGTCCGCCGGGCTCCCCTCGATGATGCGGCCTATTTTGTGAGGCATGGCCACACATGCATTTCCAGCTTTGGTCAACCATTGACATGTTGGGATATGCGATTCAATGTGTGAGTGCGTGTGTGTGTGTTTAGAGAGACGGGAAAGGAAGGGAAAAGGGGGGAAAGGAGCGGAAAAACAAGAGGATCAACAGAGTTGAGAGTTAATTTACCAGCAGCCCCAAAGCAAGCAAAGCCAAAGTCACTGAGAGAAGAAGAGAGAATCATCCTGTCAGCGTTTTATGCAAAGAACACTAATCTGTCCTATGAAGAAATCAGAATGTACCTACATAGTACTTCTGATCAGACGTATTTTTTTTAATGATTAATCCAGAGTTAAGTTTTCCAGATTTAAGACTGTGATGTTGGCTCATTTAAATTTGGGTTTTATATCAGCGAGTTTTAAGTATTAAAAGTTCCAGAAATGAAAAATAAAACCCATTTCATCACCTGAGTTGCAGCATTCCACGGCAGACATAAGACTGACTAAAGGTGCATTTGTCTCGTCTTCAAAAAGAAGATGTAGCTCTACTGTTGTCTTTCAATTAATACCAAATATTTTCCTTGCATGTCGCTGCGATTACACTTTTATTGTCCTGTTAACTTGAGGTAAGTAAATCTCAAACTTGTCGCTGGGAGTTTCAACATCCTTTTATCTTCTGATTGTGTTAACCAATCATCACATTATGCCGACATGTTGAATTCTGGAGATCAGGGGTTAATAGATTGACAATGATGATGCCAACTGGTTTAACCTCCATCATAAGAAATGCACCAATTACTTGTTGGAATTGACCAGTTTTCCTTTTAAATGCCTCTGATCAGCAAGTCAAATGTTGAAAATTCAGATTTTTTTCCTTTTTTTTTTGCTATTCATTAAATGCATCAAAACTCAACTCTCCAAATGTTTATTCTTTGAATGCATTAAACAGCAGCATGAACTCTAATGAACTTATTTGTGTCTATTAAAAAATATCAGATTAGGGTTAAAGATGTAAGCTTTGATGCTTAAACAGTGATAATATTCTCTTACTTTTGGTTGCATTCAAAACCAGTTCGTCTATCTCACAAGCTTCAGTACATCGTTTCCATTCTATCTTAAATTTCTAGGCAAAAAAAAAAAAA
>NW_015113211.1:452278-481749 GCF_001443285.1 Poecilia latipinna
ACCCATTTCGCCTCTCCCAAAGTTTTACATAACTTTTTTCCATTTTTTTTAAAATTTTAGGAAAAAAAAAAAAAAAAAAAAAAAAAAGAAAGAAAACCAGTAACTTAAATCAACAGTTAAACGGTATAAAATTAGAACCAGTTCATCAGACCTCAAAGGTGAATAATGCAGCTCCATACGGAACCCCCCCCAAAAAAAAAAACACACACATTCTGCTACAAACTATACGTCCCAGTGATATGACAACAATAAAACTGAGTCCAACAAGAAGAATTCATGATCTTGTGACAGATCCAATCAGAATGAATTACCATCTTAGCTTTTATACATCTATCATTTGTACCGGTAATTAATCTCAAGAATGTCAAATTTAATATTAGAAAGTCAAACTTTTACAATCTTAGACATTAAAAGGGACAAGATCCCGGACAAAAACAACCTACTCCTTGGCATTTTTAGCTTGAAAAATTATTTTTTTAAGATTGTGTAGGAACCCTCAAATTCACTGGAAAACTGCATCCAGTCTTCACCCTTGAATAGCCTCCTTTGATTAGACCTTGTGTAATACCACTAATCTAAGTATATTTCAGATATTTCCATGTTGGCAGCAGGAAGCGGGTATGGAAACAGTTCTGATTTGTTACATCCCAGATAGCTGTACCTGCAGGATGTTGGAGACGACAAACATACATCAGAGCTGACATCTCCCCATCCACCCCGAGGTGTTTTCTCCCTCTTTGTCCGCAGATGGTAGACTGCGATCAATCTCGTCTTCCCTTTTCATTACTATTCATTCCACCTGTGCGAGACACTTACTGCTTTTTACTCTGCTACAAACACGTCTAAGTGCCAACCCCTAGCTCTCCGTTAAATAAATCCAGTCAGATTTATGCTGTAAAATATTAAGCGCAAAAGGAAAGAGAAGGAAATGCCTCGTGTGAATTTTACATGTTAAGTCGGAGCGAATAAAGCTCAACTGCTGGTTCGTGCTTCCCGCCGTGCTCCTGCGAAGGAGAAATTGGCGGCTTTGTGAGCAAACCTGCGATGCTAAGTTTTAGTCTGTGCATGCCAACAGAGACAGACAGAGAGGGCAGGGGAGTGACGGAGCAGCTCAGAGCCCTGAATCTTTCTTTCCACATGGACTAACGCATTTGGGCACAGAACTGTGAGGTGGAAGGACAGTAATGCATGGTTTTCAAAATGTTTCACAAATAAATATTTGAAGTGGTGGGCAACTTTAGCTCCCCTCTGTGAGTCCAGAGTTTGCAGGAACCACAGTTTGATGCAGGTAAACTCGGAGGCCTTCTGCTCTCCACCAGGTCTACATGGATACGGACTGAAACTTATGGCAAATAAAAACCTTGATTAGATTCAGGCACAGACTTTGACAAAGCCAGTCCAATATATGAACATTCTCAAAACGCAATCTTTCGATTTTAGCTCTGGCCGTATGCACAGGTTCGTTCCGCTGGAACGTTGACCTCTAACCTCTATGGTTTTCCCACCACTCTACATGCTTCTCTTCCGGGATTGCCCTGTTGTCAACTCTAACCATTTAGCGACTGGTGTCAGCAAATCCAGGAACAAGTCTCCACAAGGCAGTTTTGAGTCATCTTCAGATTCTGAAAGTGTGGGGCCTAAGCTTTAAAATAATGCCAAACACATGGAAATAAAAAAAAAAAAAAGAAATGAAGAAGCTATGGGCGTGTGAATGTTGGGCTTCTGGAATCCAGATTTCTGAGAAAACAGGCGTCAAAGTTTCTAAGTTCTCCCCAAATGTGTTGGGCAGCCTACAGGTGTTAAAGGCTCCTCTCTTAAGCCAGATTTTGTTTAGCTTATCTAGTCGGACATATATATTCTTAGAAGTTTTCAGCTTTCGTCATCTTCACTTCCCTCTCCAACTATTTCCTGTCTGATTACAGTCAATGTATGACAATAGCACCACAAGGAAAAAAAAATAAAAAATTCCCATTGCATAATTCTGCCAGCACCTTGGTGTGCTCATAGTGACCTAAAGCTCACATTTGGTTGCAAACACTGTTTAATCAAATCAAACACAGGTGGATTTGCTAATTAGGTAAATTTTGATGCATCGGTGTAAAGAAAAATGCAAGTCACACGTTTCAGATTTCTATCCGAGAACAATTTTAATAAATTGTTCCAATACTTTGTGCTGATCTATCCGATAAAATACTATAAAAATACACTGAATTATGTGGTTGCGTGTTGAAATATGTGAAATAGTTCAAAGTAGTTTGAGTCGCATGGCACTGAGTGCACTGCTTAGAAAGGGGCACCACTAATTTATGAAAAGCAATAAAAAAAATTATGTATTGAAAAAAATCATGACTAAAAAAAAAAAAAAAAAAAATCAAAGAAATGCAATATTTATTAGCAATTAAGCAATTCAATATTATAAAAAAAGCTAAATATCAGTAAAGTCTCATTGATTCGTCTATTTACCCTTTGGAGAACCGCATCCTCATTAAGCTGTCATTAGGCTTTTAGTGCCAACCTGCTCGGCTGAAGCAATTTAAGTGGAGCTGAATAATACAGACGTCTTACGTAAGACCCACTTCACTTGTGATCAATTATGAAAGCTTTGTGCAAGTGTAGCAGCAGCTGCAGGGGGAAGAAAGTGTTTCAGTGTCTTGGTTTGACAAGCTGGAGAGGAAATGAGGCAAAAAAAAAAAAAGAAAAGAAAAAAAAAAAGATGCGCTTCTTTGAAGGCTGTTGATACTGATCTGGTGTGACTGTAAATAGCCAGAATCTGTGCTTGCTGTCAGGCTATTTAGCGCTCGGTGGTTCTCAAAGGAGTTCCACAAAGGAGACAAAAACAGATGAAAGAACCCAAAGGTAAGAAAAAAAAAGAAAAAAAATGCCTGGTGTGTGTTTTAGTTTGTGCTGGGTTGTAATTGTAATATCTGCATGTAACCTGCATGTAACCTGTGAATATTCTTCAGGTTCATTAAGCGAAACGTCTCTTACCGAAGGTGGTGCCCGCTTCGGGCCGCGACACCGACGACACGATGACGAAACCGAAGCCTTCGTTCTCGCCCCGTCGGATCTCCACGTCGTAGGGCTGCACGGCGGCGACGGCGGCCGAGTTTGTGGTGCCATTTGGGGGCTGAGAGGACGTGGTTGCAGCTGCGGCGGCGACCACAGCGTTCCCACTGATCCCGGCGCCCCCTCCTCCTCCACCACCACTACCGATGCCAGAGGTGGAGCCGCTGCCGGAGCTGACGGTGCTGAGGGAGTTCTGACTGCCCTGCGGTGTGCGCTTGCCCATATCCTCCGTCAGGCTGGGCGCCTGGGTGCTGCTGTGGTGTGAGGACGCTGGCGACGGAGGGACGTCTCCCTCTGATTTAACTGCACGAGACAGAAGCGAAGGGTGAGGAAGGTTAAAGAGGAAGCAGCGGGAGAGAGATTTTATTAAAGGAAATAAAGAAGAACAAACAGGAAGGCAAATAAGAGACGGAGGGCTGAGCCAGCCTCAAAAACATCAAGAGGCACATCAAAAGCAGCTGGTGAGAGTTGGGCCAGTCTTTGCTTTTAAAGAGAATTGGGAGACGTTGAAACGACGACGCACAGCACAATGAGACGATTACACAAGTAAACCTTACGTCGTCAATTAAGCCGAGGTGGATCGTAATTAGCTACATTTACTCGGTTACAGT
This sequence comes from Poecilia latipinna, assembly GCF_001443285.1. Classification (NCBI taxonomy): domain Eukaryota; kingdom Metazoa; phylum Chordata; class Actinopteri; order Cyprinodontiformes; family Poeciliidae; genus Poecilia; species Poecilia latipinna. Next base: position 455,956 of record NW_015113211.1, read on the forward strand.
CACTTGAGTAACTTTAAAAAAAAAAATAAAAAATGAGCAGTACACCATTTTTATTCTTTTACTTCAGTAATAAGATTATGAAGTATTGCTACTCTTACTTGAGTACCATTTTTGTGTACTCTACCCCCCTACTCTAGTAAGTCTAATAAAAGTACTTTCTTTTCGCTGCTGGTTTGCGTCGGAGGACGACCTCCTTCAGTGCTCTGCCCTCTACTCTGCTGTGAACAAAAGGTAAACCGAAGACGTGTCCTGCCTGCACAATCTCCACATTTCATTTCATTCCACAATTCATTTCCTGTACGTCAGCTCGGGGAAGGCGCCTCATACCGTCTGCCCTCCAAGGCGGACGGGGGAACAAGCAACGGACTAATGTCTGAGCTGCCGTCATCGTCTTTATAGTTAAATGTGCTTGAAGCAGGCAGAGTTCAAGTTGATGGGATAAGCTCCCCTGTTGCACACAGTTCACTCACAGAAAGCCCAGAAAAGAAAAATGGCTGCAAATTTTGTGCAAACCAAATATAGAGATCAATTAATTACTACATTTGCCAAAGCTCGTGACTATTTTGTGGCAATCTTCTGTAGAAATACGAGTATAATTAAATCTTTCCAACAAATTGTTGTTTTACATATTGATCTTCAGACATAATTATCGACAAAAAACAATTCTAACCTATAGGCAATACTGTGGGAGAGATTTTAAAGTCAAAAATTGAAAAGGCAAACAAATGTGTAAGAGATGCACACATTCTTGGGTCCGTTTGCCTCCTAATAGGATAGTTAACTTATAAATGATCAGTTTTGACAACACAAATCACATGAGATGTTGTGGTTTTGAAATAAAAAGCACAATGTCGGCGGCTAAAAGTTGAATTTCATGATCAACGTGGGCTTTCGGAGCACCCTGGATGTGCTCACAGCACATTCATCCCATACAATAACCACTGTAATATGCTCAGGGTTTGATAGCTAGGTCATATTAGCCTAAGTTTGTTTTAATTTTAATTTCAAACCTTAAAAAGTTGTCCTGGTGACCAACACAATGACAATGCAGATACGGATGATTAAAAAAACTCATTAGAATAAAAAATATATATATATTATGTTCAGTGTGACCATAGGTGGGATTTTTAACTTGACTGAGTAACAATGGACAAAGGGGACAATTCTGCTGCTCCCAGCACCAAATATGGAAAACCAAAAGGAATGGATGGAAAGAATTAATCCAGGTAAGAAAATATGAACAAAAAAAAACAACTTAATCTTTCCAGAAAAACAAACACACCACTCCATTCCACATGGCCAAAAGCTTTCTCTGAATCACAAACACCGTTTTCCACCAGGTTTACTGAAAGTATGTACAAAATATATTGAAAAAAGCACCGAATATCAATAAAGGACGGCTTTTTATAAACCCTTGCTGATGTTCAGACATAACTGGAGGCAAAATCTTTTTCAGTGGGAGAGAAAGAGTTAAAAGTCAACTTTCAGAGGTCAAAACAGGACTAGAGGATCAAAATGTGAGTTTGAAAAGCATTTGAATGGAGAACTTTATGGAAAGTAGACTGTGGCCTCCTCGTCTCTCCTCACCTGCGTAGTTGGTTTTACGTCGCACAGTCAGATTAACGTGGCCCTGCTTGGCAGCCTGCTGCATCAGCTGCACCACCAATTGATGCGACTTGCCCACCACCGCTGTGCCGTCCACACATATCAGTTCATCTCCGGATCGGAGGCGGCCGTCCTCATCCGCAGCGCCGTACTTCACTATGTGGCCGATGTAGATCTGGAACACAGGCCAACGCAAATAAGCAGACTCCAACCAGGAAACAAAGGAAGCAGCCGACACATTCGTCCTGTGCTCTTTGCACGTTGCACAACAATGTAAACCTAGCCGTTGTGTTTTTAACTCTTCGACTTACAAACATGTGCAGTAATTCAACCCGGGACTAACAATAAATTAGGTTTTTCTTTAGGGGAGAAGGAAGAACAACAGTGTGGGGCAGTGAACCAGAGCAAACAATAACTTGTCTACAAAGAAGTGAGGGGGGAAAAAAGAGAAGTGAAATCATTGTATCAGAGAGAAACTGTCTTGTTAAAAATCAATGAAGCAAATTTGTCTAGAGTTCAACATGTTAAAAAAAAAAAGGGGGAAGCTTCTCACTCAGATGGTGGAGATAAAACCTGTTTTTTTTTTTGTTCACGTTACTGAAACACCCGAGTCGGATTTCTCACAAATATACAAGTAAAATAGTGTTAACAGGAAGAGGAACGCAAGTAGGTTCAATTCATGAGAGGTTCAGGAACTCACAGGTTCTCCTGGCTCGTTGCCTCCAAGGATCCTGAAGCCGAAGCCCGTGTCCTTTCTCCACAGGAAAATGTCCTGCTCCTGGAAGTCTGGAACTGTGACATCAATGAAAAACCATCAGTCATCTCAGGATTTTTTTTTTTTTTCCCACAGTTCCTTCACCCGTGCGAAAAAACCCCATCCATGATGAGTTTGAGGGAGGACATTAGGCTTGATTCAGTCAAATGTTCTTGCAGTCAGCATCAGGATCATAATAAGATCAGAATAAGTTCTTCAGCAAGACCTTCGTTTTTGTGTCAGGATGTTGATGGTTCTCTTAGTAATTTTAGGCTTTGATATGAAAGTGTCATATGGCGCAAACACAGGAGGAGTAAACAACTGGTGCATCAACGGTGAGAGCATTTATTTTTGGTCCAAAGCAAAGGTAAAAAAACTTTTTTATTGTGACATAATTAGAAGCTACATGACTGGGACTCTTGTTTGATGTCTAAAATAGTAAACTTTTTATTTTTAACTTGTTAAAAAAAAAAATCTTACACCCGCATCAGTTGGAGAACAATTTTTCTTTATGAAGAATATGGTATATTTGCATTTCCATTGTCCTCTAGTAAGCATGGGATAAGTAAAGTTTTTTTTTTTTTTTTTTTTTTTAGTGCAAACTTTTCGCTTTTCTTTTTTCAATGTCCAAAAATAAACTTAAAAAGCTGACACTGGTTTGAAAAGATAAAATATAAAAAAAGAAATCATACCTCTCTAAATTCTTCACAATACAGACAAACCACAGCTCCCTTTTCCACAAGCACAGCCTTCAATATATGCATCGGGATTTTATGTGATGGGTAGAGAAGCATCATCGTGAAGTGGAAAGTTAATGGTTCCACGAAAAAAAAATCTGAAAAATCTGGTGTTCATGTATATTCAGTCCCCCCCAACTCCTCAATCAATATTTGTGGAAGAAGATTTTGCTGAAAAGTGCAGCTGCACTACTTTCTCCTGCAGAAGTGTCCAAACCTTTTGACATGGGGGTCAGGATGACAAATAGAAAGTAGTTAAAGGGAGAGGATAACGTTTTTATTTTGATTTATTTTTATTTTAAGTGGATGTCTGCGGCCCAATTTACTATTAAAATAAATTGAAAGCAAAAAAAAAAAAAAAAAAAAATGGGTTGGTTTAACCTTACATTTTTAGTTTTAAGAACACGCTTATCCATCTACGTCTTTGGAACGCTCTCACTTTACTGAAAATTGCAGCCTAACATTTCTTTTTTAATGTGCATCTCAATCAATTGTCCTGAAGTCAAAGTCAAGTCACTCTTGAATTGAGCTGAAGGCTGCAGGTAACCATTTCAAGGGCCAAGCTTTGGTCATTCATGCTTTACCTCTGCATGGTTTCAAACAATGCTGAGCCCTTCACTTGTATTCATGACACTTAGGCACATCATAGTAAAAGAAGGTTGTGGTGGTTAAAACAAACGATTCTCTCACTTTCCTAATTTTGTGTTTTTGAAAAATATATCATTTTCTTTCCATTAAACAGTTTTACTACCTTGTCTTAGACTAGCACTTAAAATTATAACACATTGAATAGTAAGGGTGTAATAATATGAAGAAATGTGTAGAAAACAAAATGATCAAGGGGTAGGAATATTTTTGCAAGACACTGCAAAATAGTAATGCATAAACTTGAGCTAGTATTTGTACAGTCGCAGCTGTGCATCTCTCAACGAAACCCCAGAGAGATTTCAGGTTTTGCATCGGCGCAGGCCGCTGCTGCCAAAACCGCCAAAGCCGCAAAGAGCCGGCAGTGTGGTGCGAAGCGCAAGAAGTCTGTTCCCAATCTGTTCTTTCAGTCAACACTTCAAATCCATGCAGAGTGAAGCCCTTCCTTCCAGCCTAAGCCGATGTTTTTTGTTGTTTTTTGTTGTATTTTTCTGTGGAGTAACGGAGCGAGTCAAAGGCTAACTGTTGCAATCTGCCCGTGGCGATTAATAGATCCATAAGCGATCCCTGTGGTGAGGCAACCGGGCATCAGAGGGTGTTTCAAAAATAGACACGAAGAGCCAAAGCAACAGTACGCTTGGTTCGAACATTAAGAAAATTAATCTGGGAACATGTTAAAACCCAGAGATAATCAAAACAGAGCCCAATAAAACATGAAGCCTCCAACCTTTCCAGGCACAGCTAATTTGGAGCAGGTCAACGACGTGCGAGTCAGTTTTTTCTGGGGAGGATTATTTGTGCAAATGGAAATCATTCAGCACCTGATGCGTGGAAAGACCTTGATCTCAGCAGAGCGTGTCATTACACTGAAAGCGAAAGTGGAGAAATTTCTTTGCCCGGGCCCTTCGGAGCCAACGCTGAAGGATTTCTGAGACGAAAGCCCAGAGGAGGAGAAGGAGGGAGGAGGGAGAGGATTCACACCTCCTGATACGGGTCGCTTGTCCTCTCTAATTCCAGGTGTTCCTCCTGACCTTTCCGTGCGTCACAATCCCATTTCATCTTCTTGCCTGTTCTCCTTCAGATTCACTTACAAATAAATGGAAACCTTTCTTTCCTGATTCTGAAATCATTTTCCTTTATTTTCTCTGTTTATCACCAAGTCACGCGATTTGAAAAAAAACAAAAAAACCTGCGAGTAATTTATCAAATTAGAATCGCCTTGTAGAGATATTTTCTATCTCGGCTCTTGAATTTTTCTTTTTTTTTTACCCTCAGTCTCACTTTTCTCTTTTTGCACAAACCAATGTTCTCGCCCCTCTAAATAATGAAACATCCCTGACAGGAGATGTTTGGCCATCTGATGAGATGTTACCACTTATGAGCTCTCGCACTCCTGTGCTTTTCCTCAGAGTCTCTCTCTTTTTGTACTTCAAAATTTGACACTTGATATGAGCGTTATTCTTATTAATTGGAGGCATCTACCAGCATGGTAACTGGAAACAAAGGGTTGGGCAATCCACTGACAACCACTCCGCCATTGCAGCTAATTACCTGCTACGTGGCTCTTATGGGAAGGGCAGTATGTCAGTGGTGTTAATGTCGAGAATTGAACAAAAGCGGCATCATTAGTCCATGCGGAGAAAAGAACCAAAAACATGTGCAAAACCTTTGTTTTCTAGGAGACACTCGCCTGGTAACACTGGATCGCCGTGGTGCTAACAGGCATCTGTTAATGACCAAATTAGCTGAACTGCAAATTATGACAGAAGTGGAGCCGCATCACAGCAGCAAAACATTTACACATGTTCTAGACAGCCAAATAAGTAAGAAAGACTCATTTTTTGAAATCAACGAGAAGTTTCAAAAACTAAATCAAATGTCCTCTGTCTTTCACAAACCCTGTCCCCCAAAAAGACAACCTCAAACTCATGACGAGGAGAAGCTCTGCTTCATGCCAAATGTCACAGCTAGCTTAGCTTAGCACAGAGAGAGCGAGGGGAAATAAGTGCGAACTATCACACAAACAAAATACTAAATATTTTTTAAGAGGAAACTTGATTTTTTTTGTTTTTTTTTTTTTTTGTTTAAAGTAACCAAAACTCAAATACTGATTTGGATAAAAGCCAATGTAACTGCATAACCTCGCTTTCGATGTTAGCTAAGTTAGGCTGGTTGGCAGCTTTGTGTTCAGCTTCCAGCACCTGAAAACAAGCAAGAGCATACCTAATGCTGCGCTTCATTTGCCTCTGAAGTCTGAACGTGGATATTGGATTTATGTCACAACAAAGCTGTGAGTCAGAAAGCCAGTGGGATTTGCTAATTATTGAGGTATTAACTGGAGTCGACTCTTTGCCAAATGATCCCTTTGGAGTTTCAGTAATTTCTTTTGTGATTTTTGGGGACTTCAAAATAATATTGCCTGACACAAAACTTTCTACACCAAGCATGCATCAATTTGTACCTGGCTTCAAGGCCTTCCATGCCAGCAAATGACAGATTTGCTGGCATGGAAGATTTCAAGTATTTTGCTATAGGAAATGTGGCTGTGATTTCAATAATAATAAAAAAAAAAGATTTATTTTCTGTTCCATCATATTTCATTAGAGTCAACTGGCTCAAGCAAGGATCAAGAGAGTAACAGTCATGTATGAAAATATGCTGCAACTTAATTTAATCAGTGTGAATTCAAAGTAAGGAAGAAACAACTGGGAATGTGCAGGGGATACAAATGCTTTGGTGTCTATGCTTACTATGAATAGAAGCTGTTAATATATATTTTGTTCAGATACCGAAGGAACAAGTTCACAACCAGAGGTATTGCACTATGTGTTCATTTAATAAGACAAAAGGCAGCCAGAAGAGTAAAAAACAGAGAACTTCTGGATCTTTAAATGGTTTTTACTTTTAAAACTCAGACTCTTTGGAGACATCATGCTTTCCAAGTTGGATATCCCACTTCTTGTGCTTGCATTTCTAACTAAGAGCTCGGAAAAAAAACAGACTTCAGAGTACAAATGGAGCGCAGCATTAGGTTGCACACGGTACTACTTCCAGTAAAGAGGTTAGAACCAGCTTACTTACACACAGGCTTTGCTTCCCAAGCCTTTCAACTCCCATTGCAAATACACCAGGGGTCCATACCCCACCGCCCCCCCATGCAGCCCTCATCCAACCGCCACCAAAAATTCATATACTTACGCCTACTTTCATACATGCTCCTGGACTGGGCCCAGATCTTAAAGGGGTCGGGTTTTCTGTGGGTGGTCCCGTCTCCTTGGGAGTCCTGGGAAGGCAGGCCAGGCAAGGGCTGCGAGGGCGCCGGGGGAGTGCCGCTCTCGCTGAGGGGGGCCGCCAGAGACGAGTGCACGGGCGAGTCCGTGTGGGCGCTCCGGTGGCTGGAAACACTATGCTGGGAACTGCTCTGACTGTCCTTCCTTGACAATTGCTGTAGGGAAAGTAGATCAATATCATTTGACTCTTTAAAATAGGCTTTAATGGAGCATGGAAGATTAAACTCGGAGTTGACATATAAGGGTTATTGCATTCTCTGCCGCAGATAAGAGAGCCATCAGAGCTGCAGCTGCTAAGAGGAGATGATGAAGATACAAATACAAAAGAGTTTCATATTAGAGCAGCAAAAAAGACCAACAATTGCTGCTCCTCGGGGTAAAAGGAAGCACGCTCTGTGTTTCTACCTTAATCAACTAACAGAATAATCAAGCTGCTTTATTCAGAGAAATTCCGTTATCTTGCATGAGTACCGAGAACAAAAAAAAAATCTCTGTGGTTTCTCATGATTAAGTCATTCGGCTGAGATAAAAACACCGTGGATCAATTTAGAAGGGCCACATTGCCTATTCCTTTTGTCTAGCAGAGGGGGGAGTTTTAACAAAGAGCTGCATTCCCCGCTGCATATGGAGAAAAGAAATCACAGTGAATAAAGCACTTTTGGGTTTGAAACAAAGACTATTTTTACTGGTGAAGTCATAAATTGCACCCGGCCTCGCAATTACATGGGTGCTTAAACACTTGCCCAAGGATTTGAGGTGTCGGAATAAAGCACATGCACTTCTGAGCTCAAGTGCAAGCTGACAGCCTTTACAGAGTATGTATTTTTTATTTTTTTATTTTTTACAGTCTCATCTTTATCCTTAGCGTGCAGAATTCACCCTGCTGTGAGGATTTCAAACAGAAAGCAGCAAAATGAAAGAGTTACAGTCGGGGCACCAAGGGAAAGAGGCAGCGGGAGAAAAAATGACAGCAGTTAAGACTCCTTGCGTATTACTTTGGATACGGTGGACAAAAATACAGCGAGGAGGGGGCGGGGGTGAGGGGGGCTCGTCAGTTCTCAACTATCAAAGTGTTTGGCCTTCAAAGTGCAGCCATGTCTTCAATAAATTCTGACTCATTACTCACCGAATCTGCCGCCCACACCTCTGCAATTCATGTTTATATTCATCATGCTAGTTAAACATAAAAGAAGCTTGATGCTCTTGAAAATACTAAGTGGGAGCTGCAACTTGCACTTTGTGATCGGAGCGCGAGCTCGACGGGTTCAATGATAAACTTGAAAATCAATAGAGTCTGTTAATGAGAACGTCATTGTCTGGGGTTGCCAGCGAACTTTAAGATCTGACGTGTTCATCAGTTCACAAAATTATCTTCTCTTCACTTTTATCTTTCCAAATAAATGGAACCTGCTTTAGCCAGCGAGGAACCAGTGTTGGATGCACCTGAAGTCCAAACTTGCCTGCCTTTGCAAATGAAAACAAATCTCTTGCCCTTGATGGATCCGTTAGCTTTGATCTTCCACTGCCACAAAGTTCTCCCTTAACGTACCGAGACCGCTCTAATGCATTGGTTTGTCCAGCTCCAGCAACTTTTAAAAGATAAACAAAATCGGAAAGACAGAAGACAAAAGACAGAAAACAAATCTCGGTTTCTGCCTAAGAAACAGAGATCGGCTGTGAAATACTGGATCCTAGTTTGTACCGTAGGAATTGGCCAGGTATCAAGGAATGTCGACATCGCCATGTTCTCCCTCCTCCACCTCTTACTACTGCTGGTCAGCCGGCTGACAGAAGGCTCTTATACTTTTCCATTGCTTAATAAAACCTATGTTTGGCTGTAAGGAAATATGGAAGTTTTTTTTTTAAAAGTTACATGTAAGGCTTTTTAAGACCTTTTAAAGAATGTTTAACATTGTTTAAATTTGAAGACCAAAATTATAAAAAAAAATAATTTTGCTTATCTTAACCGCCCTGTAGTCTTAGCGCGACACTCAGGAGAAACACGGCAAATGTCACGTTTGGACAGCGGGAACTTGGGGGCGTTGTCCCATCAGACTGTCAGTTCCAGGAACCACACACACACAAAAAAAACCCTCATAAAGCACACATGGGGTCAGTGCAACCTCATCGGACTGTGTAAAAGAGTAAAAAACTTGTGGGGTCTACACAACCCCGTCTTTAAGACCGCAAGAGGGTTAAAACCTGGGGTCACTGGGACGCCACAAGCTTTTTACACTATGTGATCTGGCGGGTTTGCATTGACCCGCCTCCGGGTTTTATTGTATAGTTTCGGGAACTGATAGTCTGACGGGAAAACCTCTATCACTTCCCCACTGTCTAACTGTGATGTTTGCCACACTCCTCCCGAGTGTCGTTCTAAGACCTTGGGAGGGCTAATAAATTACTTAACAGTTGAACCCAGTAAATGACGTTAGCTGCATCTTTGCAGAAGCTACAAATTCCAGGTTCAGGAACTCCTTTTCTTTGATTCATGAAGGCTGAACGTATGGCGATAAATGTCACCAGCATGGATGTTTTCTTCCCAAAATCATCAGCCTTTCATTAATCATAATGAAACATCCACATTTCCCAACCTGAACTACAACCAATAAAGGAATGTAGAAGCATTTTTCTCAAAATAAGTATGTAGTTTAAAAGGGTGCCGATCTTTAAATGTCTTTATTGTCTTTGCAGCTTTAGTTGGTTCATACCCAACTTCACATGGGAGAAAATAGTGCTATATAATGTGGATTTTCATGTCAACCACATATTAAAATAAAATAAAATAAATGCAAACAGTGTGTGATAAAAAAAATATTTAGATGATTGAATTAAGTAACGCACTAAATGCAGGGCACACAAAACAAAGGGGTAAGATTTGTTTAAGAGGTAAATTAATCCAGATCCTAATGGAAGGAGCAAACAGATGAACATTAGGTGTTTTGTTTAGATGCAATTATAATCAAAAATGCATTTTCTCAATCCATTGTAGACATGGCATAGGTATTTGAAGAAAGTACTAACTTTGTTAAAGAGGAAGAGGTCTCAAACACAAAATTGCTGCGTTAGAGGGTAAATTAAAAAGTTTTTTTTTTGTTTTTTTTTTACTGAAAAGGCCTGTCTGTAAACCAGCTGACTTCAGGTTCTACCTGAGCAGACAGCCTGACTAACAAGCTAATGTCTTCTTTCTGCTTGTATAGCTCTAAGAAAACCAGAATGGCAAAAAGGCATATTCTGTAAACTAAGCAGAAGAAAACTTCAACTACATTTAACGATTTCTTTTGTTCTGCACGTTCTCCTAAGAGTATGTGTTACATTTAAATATGACATTAATGTAGCATGCCTTTTCCCAAACCATTTTCTTCAACGAGACAACCACCACCATGATGTACCCAGCACCAACACCTCATTCCCCAAAACACTTTCAGACCCTTCTAAATGACATCACATACCATCCTAGCGTAATCTCTGTACGGAGGAGACAGGTCATAATAATCCTGCAAAACAAACAAAAATAAATAAACATGCATTCAGTCAGACAAGGTTGCTGGGGTCTCAGTCCTGATCACACATTCTGCTCTCATGCTACAAACTTAGCACCCAGCATGATGCCATAATCAGCATGTTAGCAACCCAGCTCACGCGGCGCATCAAAGCCCCTGGTCCCATCCTCCGCTGGAGGATGAGGGAAGGTATGAGGGGGGGCTCATGTAAAGCTATAGGGATCCACCCCCGCAAAAGCACAGCACCCCCATGTCTACAAACAGAGCGACAACATCAGCACAAGTTCAAGCACACAGGATGGGGGAGTGGGAGGCTGAGATCAGGTAGCTTCACATGGAGGACAGAGGTAGATGGTGGAAAATTAGTGGGAATGCCATCACTTACCAGTTTGGGGCTCTTCTTCGCAGGTGCCACTCCTGTGAAGCCGGACAGAGAAGAGAAAAAGACAAAGGGAGATGGTTACCAATGGAGTTTGTAGTCCATGTTCAGACAAGAAGTAAAAAGAAGGGGGAGGAAAAAAAAAATCATTTCACAACGCAGACTCCCAAACAATGTCAAAGCAGTGCACATCTAGCCCTCAACCCCCTTTATCTCAGCTCATCTCTTTCCCTGCTGGGTGCCTTTGCTTGCCCATCCGCGGCTGGCGTTCGAGGAGGGGAGGGAGGCGGATGACGGGAGGGGGGGGTCTAGGCAGCGCGATCTATCTGCATCACCGCCGCGTCCAGCATTTGGCTTGACTGGTGCAGCGAAACAGCGGGGCCGGCCCCAAGGGCTTATCCAGCCCGGCGCTCGCTAGACCCCGGCTACGCGCACGAGAGACAGAGAGAAACAGAGAGAGAAAGCGTATGTGTGCATGTTCGAGGAAAAAAAAAAAAAAAAAAGAAAAAAAGTGTGAGCTAAGAGCGAAGAAAAGAACGTTGGGTGAGCAATCAAGCCGAGGAATAAAGAGAGAGGAGTAAAAGAAGAGAAAAGCGAGCTTTGTTCGGGAGTTCCTGGCCGTAGGCATTACCCATGGAGAAGGAGTCCAAGATACTGAACATTAAATTATAGGCAACCGTCAGTTCCCCTCTTACTGAGACCATCTTCCTGTGTCCGCTGAGCGCCGCGCTCCGCTGTCGAAGGCTCCAGCATCTATAGGCAGTTGGCGCGTCCTCCAGGTCTCTCCCTTTCCCTGCTGGCTTTTCTTTTTTTTTTTTTCTTTTTTTTTTCCCCCCCCCCCGTCCTCCCTCTCTCTCACCTCGCCGTTCACTGTCCTCCCTCCCGTTTTTCCCTCAGCATCATCGCCCTCTCTCCCTCCCTCTTCCTCTCTACGCTCCATCTCAGCCTGCCTCCTTCCCTCCCTCGCGCACTGGTAAACATCTATTCAGCTGCATGCGCGCGCGCACGCACACACACACGGATTCTAGCATCAGATGGCTGCATGCAGCAGTCCTGACACAAATCAAAGTGTGCTTGAGGTATGACAGACGTGTTTCTGCGCGAGCGAGCAGTAAACAGAAAGGAATCACAGCAGAAATATCATTATCACAGACAGGCGAGCTCGGAAAATAAGACTGACACGTTGCTGGAATGCGAGTGCGGGCCCGCATCCTCGGAGGGAAATTTGTTGCTGAAATACGACTGACCTCTACACCTCCGCTGATTCCTCTCTACTTCGTTTATACACAGCGCACGGGACAAAGACTATTCTTTTTTTTTTTTTTTTTAATTGAATATGGGGGTTTGTTACTACACCTGTAAGAAACAGCCAGCCTCGCGCAGTGTTTGAAAACGAGGCGATTTCTTCCAAGGAAATGGGGCCACTATTGTGTGAATCCTTTAGGGACTCTGAGGGGATATGATCTTGCTCAGACATGCGTGCACACAGGCTCCTCTCTGCTTTATCTCTCAGACATCTGGGTTCATTCACAGCTGACACCTCCGACTGCGTTCCGTCTGGAGCAGTTTTCTTCCCAGTCCTCCATACTTCAATTTTCCCCTCCATTTTTCTCCCACCTGCTCTCCCTCTCCCCCGGACTGTTCAGAGTGATTTATTCGGGATTTGAGACAATCATGATGTCAATCCAAAAATGGCTTGTTGCTCTGGGAAAAGGATGCCGTCAGTCAACATTAGAGACGCACATATTTGACTTTTCCTATAGTTTTCTTTAGAGTTTGATCTGATGAGTCTGGAATTTTTATGTTACATTTAAATTTTATACATATACATATATATATATATATATATATATATATATATATATATATATACATATACATACACACACACACACACACACACAGCCCTTGTTAATGTGCTTATGGAATGAAAATGGTGGATGTTTTTAGTGTTGATGCAAAAAGTACAATTAATGATTATCTGATCTTTTGTGCACTGATCTGAGCCAGTTGGGGGGATAATTGGCCAATTCTGATCTCTGGCAGATTTATTGGTCATCTGTTGCTTAGGGTGTCGTGATGGAGTAGTGCCAGTCAGATGTTTGTGAATGTCAATGTACCAACCTGCCCTGCTGTGCTTCGAAACATTATGCACAGATGTATGTGTAGATTAACAGACTCTGCAAACAGCATCATTCAGACTTTGACCAATCCTGTTCAAAGCTCAGTGAGATTCTTCTCCAGTTTGTGGAATCATTGGCGCTTTAGTTTATATATCAGTGATTGATTATTTCATTATATATTTTGATTTTTCTTTTTTTTTATTGTTCTTGTTTTTGTCTGTTTATGGACCATAATTGTGTCTAAATAAAGAGATTGATTGATTAATAAGTAGAGATCAGGATTTTCCTGGACAATATCATATTGTCCTTCACAATTTCTAATTCTTTTTTTTATAAGAATGCAAATGAAAGAGACCAGGGGTAGATCTAGAGTTCTTTAATGCAGATATCAGGTTTGCTTCCAACGAAGGATTTCTGAATTGGTGCATCTCATGTAGTCAGTCATTTTGTTTGTATGCAAGCAAAATATTTTTTATTGTAAATATTGGGTGATATAGTCATTGAGGTCTATTTTGAATATTTTTACCAAATAAACGTAACAAAAGAGAAAAATGTGCAGCAGGTTCCACAGATAATTATGGGATTCCTCGTGGAGCCCTATCATTTATCTAATCTTGACTAAATCTTTAAAAAGCACATCAAAACTTGACACTTTTGGTTTACGTGTTTAGAATTAAAAGACGGTTTTGCCTCATCAATTGCAGACAATGTGATGCTGCCTGATTTAGAAAAAAAATAGCTAGTTGTAACGTGTAACAGATGTTTAAAATCCTGAAAATAATGAACAATTCCAACTAGTTGTGGGCTTTTCAAATCAAGTGAAAGAAAAAAAAAACCATCATGTAAACCCTTTTCCCAGCCTTAACATTTGGTCTTAAAATTGAAAGATGGACTCATAAATCACAGCAGAAATAACAAAAAAGGTGAGTGGTACAAAAGGTCAGCATTACATTTGCAGGCAGAGGCGGATCTGCTGGCTTTTGTGTGTCTGTAGGCGTAGCAGCAGAATGCGTCTGAAGCCCTTGTATCAAAGGCATTGTGGATGTTTGGGCCGACCTCCATACCCAATTACACACAAGAGGAAGGAAAGAGCGGTTTTAGACAGGTGGGCGAACTGGACAGCGCTTTGGCTGCCTGTGAGATAGTGCTCAGCTAAATCCTTTAGGGCAAAAAAAAAAAAAAAAAAAAAAAAAACCAGAGCTGCCAAGAGGCTTATTTTCATCTTTAGACTTTAACAGTGTCAAAGCTTTTACTAAACTAAGAATACTCCAAGAAAGCTTTTCTCAGAGATGCAAGAAGATTTTTTAAAAGCAAACTATATTTTCTACAAAACATTGAGACATGCCTGAGGCTCACTGAGATTGCCGAAGTGTGGGAGAGAGCAACACTCTCAGCAGATAATAGGAAGGCCGAATGGAGTACAGCAAATCTGCTCTGCTTTATTATTTGATTGAACATGACTGATTTGAAAATCTCAATAACGATTCAGTGGAAATACAACAAACTGTTACAGTAATACAAACCCCAATAATCGATAATGCATGATGATAAAAATAGTATAAAAATTAAACTCATTCTTTTTGTCATAGTTTTGAACAGGCGACTGCTTGCTCTCACACAGTGTGACATCACCTCCGCTCTTAACATAAATAATTAATATCCACCCAAGGCAGAAAATGTAAAAAAATATATATATGATCTGAGTGCAGAACTCCATTAAGAAAATCTGGAGGTCAGAAATCAGCCACAAAACCTTGATTGTTGCATCTCCAGAAATAAAATTTTGAATTATTTATACTCCAAGTTCAAATAATTCCATGTAGTTTGACAAAAACTGCTCTGTACCACTTGAGAGAAATAACAAAATAATAAAAAAAAAAGCCCTCTGGTTTGGATTAGCTTTGCTCTGTTGAACCGGGTAAACAAAAGGTGCTGCACGTTTCCAGTCGGCAGACAGGAACTGTTGCACCAACCTGGCATCGCAGCAGTCACTAAACGGAAGACATTACTAAGCAGATTATCTGCTGTGTGCATGTACGCAGCGGTAGATCTCGCCTCAGAGTGATGGCCTCCAACAGGCGGGCCCATCTGTCACCGTGGCGACGGTACCTGGTGGCTGTGGCGACTCGCAGACCGTTCCCCAAGCAACAGTTGTAGCTGAATGGATAAGCAACAAGCCCACATCAGCTGGGCACGTCAGTCTGTTGGACTGCAGCTTGTTTAAAACTGATAATATCTATGCAAGTGTAGAGAAGAAATCAAAGTTTGTTTTATTATGTCTAGAACTTGTTTAGCTTGTAGCGGTTTCAAAAGAAGCAGGGGTGAAGCCCGCACCCGCCTCCCTCAAATCCACCCTGAGGGGAACCCAGCGCAGACTGTCGGCAGAGCATCGTCATGGAAACAAAAGATGGTGCAGTGGTAGAGATTTTCCACTCAGCTCTGGCTGTGGAGGTCTAAAGACGGGGTAGACTGGTGGAGGTGGGGAGAGAAAGCGGCTCGCCTTGTCCCCCGCGCAACAAGCAGCGCCTCACAGGATTGGGCCTTCAGCAAGCCTAACGTGACGAGAGGTGAATCATTGGCAACCTAGCCAAACCCCCCACCCCACCCCGACCCCACACATCCCACCTCATCATTGCTTTTCCGGACCGCAGTGCTGTTCGTTATGGTGCCTTTGGAACGTACAGTCAGCAGATTTTTTTTATGCGAACTGAGCAAAAAATACAACGCTTCCTGGCCGTACAGTGAATTGATTTCCTGCTTTGGTCTGTGCAGGGACCCATCATCAGAGTTTATCTTCTCTTAATGGCCATATACAACCCTGTCCACATTAAATGGGCCTTAGAAATGCAACCGATAGTTTGATTATGTGGGTTATGCAAGTTCACACAGTCGCGTGTATCGGCACTCATTTTCAAAGCGCGCCGCGGATCTATGGAGTGCTTTTTGACAGGAGGCACTTGAAAGCTGTTGGTTCACTTTCCCACCATTATGCCAACAGGAGCTGTCAAGTGTGGCAATGATCGACTTTCACATTTTCACCCCGTTTGAGCTGCGTTTCCGTAAATAACAAAAAAGGGAGCAAAGACGGTGCATTTCACCCGTCGTCCGTTTTCAAGACTGCCTTAGACCTCTTTCTATCAGAACTTAACGATAAGGACAAATGAGAGCAATAAAAATTGATAATACTCCATCTACTGCCACAGTGCAGAGTCATGCCAAAGTATTCATACACCAGATTTCGCAATGTTACAATCACAAATGTATGTTTTACTTGGGTTTTATGTCATACACCAACAAAAAGCAGTGCAACATTTTTGAAATAATGAGGAAAATGATGCGAGTTCAGGTCTCCATCTAATCTGACTGATCTTTACTTGCTTTGTAGAGATGAATGAGTAGAAATTTTAGTTTCCAGATGCAAACCTGGTATTAAAAGATTTGTAGCCATATATAGAGTGGAAGATGGTTGGAGGATAATAATAAAACAACAAAAAAGTTCAAGGGGCATAAGTACTTTTTCAAGAACCTGCATGCATGCCCTACAGTGCAAATAAAGGTAACCAGAGATCGATTTTATGCATCTGATTACCAAAACCAGAACACGGCAGTCAGTAAACTTTGCGAGGCATTCTTCCAATCCAATGAAGCTGGTGACACTTGGCAGTTTTAGTGCTGGAACCTGTCATTTGTCCAACCTCAGGTTATGTGCAAGATGGGGGAAAAAGCCCATCATCTCCTAGGAGTGAGAGTCCTTAACACCCAGCAGGTCTAATGTGTCACTGATGATTGATGAGTCATGGAGGAAGAGATGTGAGGGGGTTGGGGGTGGGAAGGTAGAGCATCATTGGGGTTTCAATGCTGCCTTTTCATCATCTCTCCAATCCTTCGACATCCCTCCATCCACTCCTCATCCTCTTCCCCCCCCCCACCACGGCTCTGTATCCTCCCCATTTCCTGCACAGTGCCTCAAGCATTCGCTGCCATCAAGCACAACTTATGTCGCATTCAATACAACACCTGCTTCAGCTTACAAGTAAGGAGGAGAGGTGGGGTGGAGCGTTGCATCCATACAGCAGCAGAAAGGTTTTTACTTTTCAGGGGCTGACTAATGGTTTGAGCTGCTGGGCTACCGAGAGGCTTCGTCTGAGAAATTCTTCTCCGAAACTAGTTTTCACTGACAGGCTAAAACAGCAGGTGTGTGTGTGTGTGTGTGTGTGTCCCTGTGGAGCATGCAACATTTGCACCTTTTTTTTTTTTTTTTTTTAAAGGGATCAACAGAGAGGAAATCAGCAGCCTCAACAATGGAAAGACGTCAGGGCCGAAATGAATTATGGGCACGTGCAGCACATCAGCGGAGGTAAGAGAAGATAGGCGAGGGAAAATGAACCCATTAGAGCAGAGTAATTAAACAAATGAAAGAGCAATGTATCGCAAAATACAGAGGCGGCCGAAGCAATAAATCATTCCTGCGTGGTTTTGAAAGAAACGTATACACGCGCATATATCTCAGCGGTAAGACGATCCTGGAACAACTGTATCTTGATGTGCTGCTACGTAAAAGTTCCCCAACCCCACACACACAGAGAAGAAAATGCCCTTTTCACACAGGCACCGCTCTCCAATAATCTGGCAGAGGAACATGTTGGTGTTCTATTATCAACCCCTCAAATGACTTCGAGTAACACGCCAACATTGAAATGCTAGCAGGTCAGGCTGGGCTGATTTCACACAAATTAGCTACAACTTTATGACTACCTGTTGTATTGAGAAATTTCCAAAGGCAGACGTGGTTAACACGCACAGCTGTAGTTGTTATTAAAGGCTGAATAATGTATTCCCATGTATGCATGTGGCAGTAAACGATACATTTTTTTGTTTTTCTGGCAACATTGAATACTGTAAAAGAAAAGAAAAGAAAACTTCAATTCCTTTCCTTTTGAGTGCCACCTGCATCTCTTGCACAAAAACTTTTTATTACTGTTATTAAAATCATTCTTTTGATCAATGTCACTATAAACCTCAGGCCTCACCAAGTATTTACCACCCAGTGGTCAATATTTATGCACTTATTTTATGTTACATAGTTTTATTTGTCATCTTTTGTAGAAATCAGTTTTCACTTTTACATTAAAGGGATTTTTTTTCTATTTGTTTCTGGCTAAAAAGCCATATTTTCTTGACTGATTTGTAAAAGCAGTAAAACAGCCAAGAGACAATACTTTTTAGAAACTGTATTATTCAGAAATTATCTAGATGTTTAAAACCTGAAACGCCGGTTTCAGCACATAAAATCTTTGGGGTTTAAAAAAACAAACAAAAAAAACAAACATTGTGTGCATAATGCGTGGTATGAATGTCTAACTTGCAAATATCACATTGATGTCCGCCTACGACGAATCAGTGTTGATATTAAGGTCTGGATAATTTGTTTAAATTACATCACAGTTCGAGTTAATTCTCCAAAAATCTTTCATTTCCCATAACTGTGACAGGAATTTTCCAACTTGGAATATTTCTAAAATTCCCCAGCTTGAAATCCCACAGTCACGTCGGTGGTAAGTTTTCCACCAAATTGCAACATTAAATTGCTGACTAAATTTGGTAAAACCATTTATTTTTAAGTGACTGCTCTCTAATATGCACTGTGCCATTGCCTTTACTCATATAAATAACTAACAACTGCTGAAAGCTTAAAATAAATATATTTTAAAGCCCATTAAATAGAACAGCTAAAATTTGGATTGGCAGTTCAAAGCTTCAGAAAAAAAAAAGAGAGAAAACAGAAATTGGCCACAAAGCTGACTGGTGCATCTCTGTTAAAAAAAAATAAAAAATAAGACATTTTGTTCATAGATCTCCAGATGAAACATGACGGTTTAATAACCAGAAACGGCTAACAAGGTTTTCATCTGCTTCCTCATCAGTATGTACTGACTTTATTTATTATGCAGTTAATGAATACCCAGTGCTACAGAGATCCTTTCTGACTTTCACTGAAACAGAGAATAAGGTCGTTGCTTGGAAGGTTGTTGCTTTGAAAACTTCTAAATGTAAAAAAAAATTAATTTCTCCCTCATGTCTGAAAAGGACTCGTTTAAGTGTCTAAAACTGAGCCGAACAGGGTCACAAAGCCTTAAAAAGATACAAACATGCTAGAAAGATTGCTGGTGTACAGTTTAAATCAGATTTTTAATTTTTTTTTCTCCACGTGCATATGATCTCACACTGAGGAAAAACAGCGGGAGAGAGACGAGGGGGCATGCTGCAGCAAATAGACGAGTTTCTTAACGAGTGTGTTTCCTCGTGAGCTGGTCCTCAGGGATTGACCGATTTTCATGTGGGCGAGCGGGTGTGAATACATCCTGGCAGTCAGGTGGGGGTGGGGGTGGGGGTCAGCTGTATAAAAACAGAGTAGGGGGTGTGGAGGGGAAGATGATGGGCCAAATCTCCACCAATTAAGACTGAACTTCTGGCTCTGATCTGAGAACGCATGCACGGCCGTGGATCGGCGAGCATGTGTGTACATGAACAATGAGCGCCAGTTCCAACCGGGAGGAAAACCGTCTTGACTGACTGACGGAGGCCGAGAGTGAGGCAGAATACCAGAGAAAAACAAGACGTGCGGGTGTTTATAAGCAAAG
Source organism: Poecilia latipinna (assembly GCF_001443285.1). Taxonomy (NCBI): domain Eukaryota; kingdom Metazoa; phylum Chordata; class Actinopteri; order Cyprinodontiformes; family Poeciliidae; genus Poecilia; species Poecilia latipinna. The sequence continues at coordinate 475,633 of NW_015113211.1, forward strand.
CTGACATCAGGACCCCAATTAGAGGCCAGTGTGCTGGTGGAGGGATCCGGAGAGAGAAAGCAGCGGAGAGACTGTGAGCAGGAGAGTAATTAAGGCAGCGTGACGAGACCGTCGGTAATGTTCTCATGAGTGGGCCTGCATGGGAACCCGTTTCTAATATGCATGCTATAATGTGGATGACGAAGTGCAAGTGTGCTGTGTGAAATATATAGTGGGTTATTCGAGAAGATGGCAAATGTGAGGAAAATATTTAGGAATCCAGAGAGGCGAGATATTTACGCCACATATGTACGTCCGTCTTGACTAATGGAAGATATTATTCTGACGATAAGTTCAGGTCATTAAACTCCATAAACTCCCTTTTAGTTTATCTGGCGAAGCTAATGAACACATTAGCTTTTAGTCTGTAATTAATCACAATGGGAAAGTGTCTTACTGGCATCTATGTATCTGTGTAAATAACGTCTGGATCACACGCGTATATGGCAAAAACGAACCAAACCTCAGTCTGAAGCATGATTCAGATAATGTGACCGATTGTGCAACAGAGCTGCAACTAACAGTTATTTTAGTTCGATTAATCCATCAATTATTTTGACAACTAACCAAGTGAGCTGACAAAAAGATTGGCACATTTTGCAGATTTTTCATTTAAATATTTTTATGTAATGTTAGAGCTGCATTAAAATGAAATAACATAGCGGTTCATTGGAGAACGCAGGATCATTTGTAGCAAAGAATACATATGCAGCAGAAAAATAAATACTTTTAACATCAACATGTGAAAAGGTCGGCTCTTTCTGCTGGACTCAACTTCAGTACAATGCAGGACTGATCTGTCCTTTGCCATAATGCCCATTTTTAAAAAGGCATGTCATAATGTTTTAAAACCCTTTACAATAATCAATGGAAAAATCTTAATTAGCCCTATAGTCAATCAAACCTTTCACAGGATTATCTCATCTGCTTTTTGCAAGTTTCCACTAATATTTTGACAATTTATTTTTGGCTTTTAAGGCCTTCTTGCCATCAGTCTACATCACTGTGGGGAAGAATGTCCAATCCTATAAAAATTAGCTGAATTAATCCAAAAATAGACAATAGGCTGTTGTCAGCTGAAGATTTTGGCATGCTGAGGTGAGTCACTCTTCATCAATGCAGACAGGTTTCCAGCATAGCGCAACACAAGATCAAGTTACATTTTCCCAGTTGCTGCATTTGTCAAGTGAGTAAATTTTGAAGTTGTGGCGTGCATATGGCGTCTCAGAGTTGGGGCGGTCATGATATAACATTTCTCAACTCGTCCAAAAATTGCGTGCAAATCTGGCATAGCAGTAGCAAACGAAGACAATGGTGTTTACCGAAGGCAGACAAGCAACGTCTGCATAAGGAAGATGTCGACGCTGAAGTGTTCCAATTATCATGGCTCGCTCATTACTGCTTGTTCGAAGGAATTGAGCACTTCATCAGCAGGACTTGGTGTTTAACTGTGCAAACGAGAGAAGTGCAGACTGATGTTCTCTTATTAATCTCCTCGACGGCAAACAAGCAAACATATTTGCTGTTTATGTCTGTTTCGCTTCTCTTCTTGTTCCTCATTAACAGTAAACAGGGTTGAAGAATACACGCATCAAAAGGCTGTTTAGATCGCCGGTCCATTTTTTTTTTTTTTTTGTCATTTGTCCATATTCATTTTAAACTCTGATATTTCTCAGCTAAAGTCAGTTTGTGTCCATAAAGGACAGTTCCAGCAAAAACTAAGGTCCAACCAGTTTTACAGGCACAGTTTAAATCCCTTAACAAGGCGAGATTGTACTATTTTATGGGCTTGTGTGCATTATGATGAGGGCATGATGCTCATTAACAAATGCAAGGAGAAGAGGACTTGTATTGTTGTTTTTTCTCTTCTTGGCCACATATCAAGAGGCTAGACAATGAGCAAGTGACTGAATGGATGATTTTATGTAGATACAGGTATAACATTGAGAGAGTAACACAAAGGCATAGGTTTATAGTGAGATATCATTTGTGGTTGCTATTCACTTGATGAATTTTCTCAGACAGTTTTACCTACATCACCTTGCAGAGGTTGTAAATTACCCATGCATGCGCACACAGAAAAAAAACAACTGTTTTCTTCCTTCAATGAATAGGCTAAAATGCAAGTTGGGGACAATCTGACCTAGAAAATGGTACCAATACTGGTATTACTGACCGGTATGTCTGAGAGGGACCAGATGGGAAATGCTGAAATTCGGTTATTGCACTTTTATCCTTTGTTCACTGCTGCTTTGTTCCCATTTGGTGTTCCGGCACAACAATGATTGTCAATCAGTGGCCGTAACAAAAGCCGTGAGTGGTGCAACTTGAGCAGAATCCTTCACATGCTGCTGTATTGTTTGCAAAGAACTGACACCGGCTCAAGAACTTGGAAAATTTATGTTAAGGGCAAAATGCCACAGACTTCAGCTCAAAGTGAAGCCTGGTAGGTGTAGAGAAAAGAAAGAAAGAGAAAAAAGAAAACCCTAACCCAATTGGCTGCATCTTTAAAGCCATTTGCTCTAACATGGGCACAGAGAGAGCTCAAAATAAACTAGACAGGTTGTCAACTGGCAAACAAAGCGGAGAGGGATGAAGTAGAGGGCATCTGTGGAGACAGATAAGGTTGGTGTGAGAGAGTAAGAACAACAGGAGAGGATATTCAGGCTCTTTGACCTGAAACACCACAGCGCTTTAGGTCTTTTTTTCCCCCCCCTCTTTACACTTCAAACCCTCCTTCTTCTAACGTTGCCGTTTCCATTTCAGGTCAGCCACACTGCGTTGCAGAAGAATCCAGACCTCTTAAGCTTTTTCACATTTTGCTACACTGATACAAACTTTGTATTTTATTGTCTTTTTATTTTAAAACAGACCAACGCAAGGTAATACACAAAAGTGAAGTGGTAGGAAAAGATGTGCAGGCTGTAGTTGGCAGTCTGGTATTGACAATCAGAACTCCAGTATGCCATAAATAGCTGTATTTATGGCCATTTGGGTTGTTGAGATCATGTGGTAGAATGGCCCAGTCAAAACCTAAACTTAAATGAAATTGAGAATCTGTAGCAAGACTCCAAAATTGCTCTTCACAGACATATTTTGTCCAACGTGGCTGAAGTTGAAATATCTTATGAAGAGGAATGTCTCTAGCCATCCAAAGCTGACAGAGAAATACCCCAAAAGAGTAGAAGCTACACCTTATGGCTCAACAATAAACAGGCAAACCACCCTCTGGTTTTTACTTGGGGGTGGGAAAAAAAAATGAAAACAATGTATTCTTTTTCTCTTAAGTTCACAACCAAGCCCTACTGTGTGTTGGTTTGTCACAAAATGAAATCCACATATAATAATATTGTCATTTATGGTTTTAATATGACAGCAAAATAAATAAAAAAAATCAAGGGTTGTGAATAATTTTGCCAGACACTGCATAATCTTTTCGTCAGTGCCATTCACTGAGCACCTCATCCTCTCCATGATCATTCATTTCCTCAAATGTTATTTGAACTTCCTCTAGTACTCCTTCCTGTCCTCCTTACCATAATCACTGCGCTCTCCATTTTGCCTTGTTCGCAATCCAATCTTTTTTTTTTTCCCCAACAATGTCTGTTTGCATGAATAAATAAATGTGTGTGTCGATAAAGGAGCTCTGTGAGTGAAAACAGCCTGTAAGGCAGAAGGCTATTATTTTCGTCAATAGCATTGAGCAGTCGTTCATGGCAAAGGTTCATTATTTTTTGGAGCGCTCTAGCATATGGGCACATAAATCAGAGCCTGCCACAGATCTCAGCTCTGGCTTTCTCACTTCCATCTGTGCTGATGAGTTTAAACACAGCCTGGAAGCTTATCCACAGACCAAATGTATATGTGTAAGAAAAATAAAGATCAGGCATTTGCTCACCTCTCTGCAGCAGCATGGTGACCTCGCTGCCTTTCGGTAACTTGCTGAGCATGTCCACGACCTGGTTGTGAGACATGCTCTGCACATTCCTCTTGTTCACCTCGATGATGATGTCCCCCTCCCTAAGGCCACGGCAGCGAGGGTAGTCCACGATCTGCTTCACTCGCTGCCCTCCACCGCCAAGGCTGTCCGCGATAGTGAAGCCAAAGCCCTTGTCTCCTTTCTCCATGTGTACAGTGATGAGTTCTGGTTGCGTTGCGATGGACGACGCCAGGGTTACCACGTCACTAGAGTATCCGAGCTGGGAGGAGGTATCGGAGGCCACCTCGGTGGAGGGGCTGTGAGGTCGGGGGAAGCCATTGAGAGGCGGTCCGCCGTTGGTTGGGCCGTTGGTGCTCTGACTTCCTTGGCTGGATGGAGAGTCGTAGCTGCTTGTGACCTCCTGGCCGTTGACGATGATGGGATCTTTGTTATCGAGGATGGCCACCGAGGTTACCAAGCTGGTGTTTGGGTCATCAGGGTCGAAAGGCAGTGGGTAGCCGCGACACAGCTCCAAGTTGACCATGGAGCCGATCGGGATGGACTGAAAGATCTTCACCACTTGGGCGTGCGTGTAGCCCAGCACGCAGGTGTCATTTACGCTCACAATCACGTCCCCTTCGAGGTGGAGAGAAAGAGGGCGTGTAGTGACTGAAACGGAACCAGTTCTCCCCTTCTTCGCAAATAATAAACGCAACGGCACCAACCTGTCTCCATCTTCCCATCAAGGGCTGCCGGTCCATCCAGAACCAAACTCTTTATCTGCAAGAACTCATCCGGCTCGTCCCCTCCAACAACGGTGAACCCAAACCCTCGACGGCTCTTCTTCAGTTTGGTATTGATGAAGGTCCCGTTCAGCTCTGAACGGTTCCTAGTAAAGAAAGGCTTCCCACCTGAACACAAAGATAATGCTGCTTTAATTACTCTCATGTGAAAAAACACAAACTCAATTAGGCCTAACAGGATTTGGTGTGGATCCTTTAGAGAGCTGCTAGAGTCTTAAAATGTGGTCTACGTCTGCTAGCATTGGCCAAACACAATGACACTCAACGTCGGCCTCCCTGCAAACACAAGGTTTTAAGTATATCCTTTTTGATTAAGCCGTGCCAAAGCTTCTCCCATAAGCTGTCTGCCTACAGTCAACGCGCTCTTTTGGCGAAGCATTATAGAGGTGTGGGTAATGGAACAAATCCAAGCTGTTTTTCTGCTTCTTGTCTGTTTAGCCTGACGTGATTACTCTTTTAAAGTAGGCCTGATCCAAATAACAAATAGCCAGGACAACCCCTGGCATGAGATCTGGTAATATGATGCCAGAATAAATCTGCCTTGTAACGCTGCCAACCAGAAGAAGACTTTATCTGGCAAAATAAGTCAGAGACTCTTATTGTGAAGAAATAAAGAAAATAATCCTTGAATAGGTGCATTGTGCCGACAGACGCTAAAATGTTCCTCTTTAGTAATCCTGCAGTTTTAGGTCCTTTTAATGAGGTGGCAGGAAAAGTATCAGCACTATTAAGCAGAGAGTAGCACACTCCCTCCATCTTTTGCTGTGCACTGCCAGTCAGACTCCTTCATGTGTTTAAGGGTGTCCTGCTAGGAGATGCGTAGCTCAAGGTATCCTCCTCAACTCTGACCAGCTTCCCTCTCCCTGCTGAATAGAGCCTTCCCCCATAATGTGATACTGCCACCTCTTTGTTTCATTACGAGTTTGTTGCGTTTAAGATTTTTATGCCACATGCAAAGTTTTACTTTTAGGTCCAAACAGAAAAAAAAAACCCGTCAGGTTTTGGTCTTATCCGAACGTAGCACCTTCTTCCACATGTTTGCAAAGTCCCAGTCACGAATTGCGGAAAATCTCTGAAGATGTTCTAGTCATGCAAGCACGGACAGTGTGTTTTAGATCTCAAATTAGAAAGCTGTGGGGGTCAGGGTTTTCAAGCTGCCGAGTACAACCAATAGCCAGTCCAAACGGACGCCACAGACTCCCTGTGCTACTCTATAAACAGCAGAATTTATTTTACAAAAATAAACACGTTTAGAACAGAACAACAACTAAAATTTGACAGTTTTGCTTCTATATTTTTGCACAATTTATAACAAGTCTGTTTCTACTAAAAGACGGTTGATTGTGTTATACATTT
>NW_015113212.1:0-1604 GCF_001443285.1 Poecilia latipinna
AAATAAGGTGATCTACACACATTTTCTGATATATAATAAGGAGTGCAGGTGTTTAAGTTAGCTAATCAACCACCGCGAGTGTTCAGGCAAACCACTTTGGTGTTTATACATACTCTTTTGTGTGGGAAACTTTTTGTGGCGTTTTAGTGTTAATTCCTGATGCACTTGAACGTAATCTTTGCTCTGCACTCTGTTGTTGTTGGTTGCCATGGCAAGGTGTCTACATGAAGTTAGGCTGACAGACTGGGAAAAATACAATCACCCGTTTTTCTGCATTTTTCCCTGGACTAATTGCATGATTGGACGTGGCAATATTCAGATAAATTATCAAATAGGGTGAAATATCTCATAAAGCATATAGGAGCCAAAATTTGTTAAATTTTAAACCATGGCTCCTACAGTGACAATTAAGTACAATTAAATTATTGGTCAATATAAAAGAGAAATTTGCATTGTTCTCTCTTGTATCTTTACAGAACTGACAGAAACCAAACTATTTATAGATTTATACGGAGAGAGGACATATATATATACATAACAAGGAGGGAAGTGAGCCAGCTGTCAGAGCTCCTAAGGGGTGCAATGAAAAGATCAGTACCCAAGAAGTACAGCCAGATGCCCATACCTGAAGCACTCGAAACTGCCAAACAAAGACTCCAAGCCTTGGCCAGCCGCCTAAAGAGATACACAAGAGAGAATGAAGCCAGGAGGATTAACCGGCTCTTCTCCAACCAGCTAAAGTGTACTCTCAATGGCAGGGTACTAACAACAGAGCAGACCCACCAAGGCTGGAGACTGAACAATACTGGAAAGGCATATGGGAAAGGGAGGCGTCCCACAACAGCAATGCACAGTGGCTAACCTCTCTACGAGAGGACCACAGCAACCTCCCTGAACAAGCCCCGGTAACCATCACTGTGGCAGATGTCCAAGAAAGAGTCTCGGGTATGAAAAACTCGACAGCACCAGGACCTGACATGATCCATGCCTACTGGCTAAAGAAACTCACTGCCCTCCATGAGCGACTGGCAGCTCAACTGAACCAGCTGCTACAGAATGGGACTCACCCTGAATGGTTAATGGCACAATCCTGATCCAGAAGGATCCCTCAAAGGGTTCAGTCCCATCCAACTATCGGCCGATAAGAATATAAATAATAGTCTTTACCACCTGTGTAAACTTTGAATGTTATAACACATAATATAAGTTTTATAATATGTATTATATTGTTTCATTTCTTATATAGGCTCTTGTGTCAGATAATCTAAGTCAATGTTAGAGAATAATTAATTTTTTTAGATGTACAGAATCTCAGTTAGCCTTCATAGCGGGGCTGAACCCGTATTACACCAAGCACTGTAGCTAATGTTAGCTGGTTTCTCGCCGGTGGACATAAATACAGTAAAGTAATATTCCAATCACAATATCTACACAATAATATGTCCATCTTACTTGTGAAATGTTGTCTGTGGAGCCCTCACATCAATAGTCAAAGATCCGAACAACAATATCCCTCAGTGCTGAGGCATCTTCTGCTGTTTTGATTGAGCAAAGTAGGAGGGTATACCGCTCCAAGATGGCCGCCGTATTTCCTGCGCCGGAGC
>NW_015113212.1:5947-10176 GCF_001443285.1 Poecilia latipinna
TAAAAAGTTATCTTGATTGATGCTTAGTTGCTAACGGACTATATAGGATTTCTTTCCTCCAGCTACTCCGTTTCATTCAAAACTTTTGTTTAAATCAACATGCGACACATTCATTTTAAACTTCGAGTAAATAAATAATAGTAAACAATAAAACAAAATAGGCCTGAACATGAACTTTGTGTTGGCTTCATCAGATCGCTACAGCCTATCTACAGCACATCTTGATCTGATAATATTTGTCCGCTGTTCTTTACAAAAAGCTTTCAACTCTTTCAGATGGTAACGTTTTCTGTTCACAACTTTTTTCAAACTGTTTTGTAGTTTAAATCTCACTCAGGTCTGTCGTCTCTTTCTCCTCTTAACTCTCCTTCAGATGACGTAATTCATGCTTTGTGTCGCGGTCATGCAGAAATCTAAAGTTCATCCTCACCCTTAGCTTTCTAGAAAAAACGATTGAAGGTTTTGGGTTGACTTTGACTGGAATTTGGAACATGGCTAAGGTCCCAATGCATGATGCTGCCACCACCATGCTTCACTGAGTGTTCTTCTGGGCACAATGAGTTTCACTTCTGACCTTAAAATAAATTGTAGGCTTCTTGTGAGAGTTTAAATGACTTTTTGCTCATTTACACCAAACTTGGGTGTCCTTTTCAGAGAAAAGGGTCATATATTGCTCCGTTTGTCCTCCATATAGTCACATTTTAAACACCATCAGTACTTGCTGGAAATTCCTGCAGACACTTAAATGTAGCTGCATGCCTCTTAGCTAGCCACTTTCTGTCACTGGTTTTTGTGGGAACATTCAGTTCCCAGAAATGTTAAGTTGCAACATTTTCCTTCTCTGCAATATGGATGTCTTTATTGTTTTCTGTGGTGTTTTGCTAAGAAAATCTCCTTCGAGCACAGCTGAACTTTATTTGGGATTAATCAAAAGGAGTTAAATCTTATTTTAGATAAATTTTCTCTCAAACAAAGAGTTTCAGATGATTCATACAAGCTATCAGTCACATGAAAGATTGAAAAAGTTCCGAACTGAATTACCTTTTTCTCGGTTTTTTTTTTTTTTTTTTTGTCTGCATCGTAAAACCTGGCATTTTATCAAGTGTGTGTTGACTTTTCCCCCCCCCCCTCTCTCCACTGTGTGCCTGCAACAAAATGGATTAAAAGGTCAAGGCATTGAGTGAACGCCGCAAACATCACCCACCTATAGTCGACACCACAGTTCCAACAAAATAAAAAGCTCCTGTAAAATCCCATCTCGGTCTCAGAGCGTCAGCCCGGATCCCGGCGGCTATGGCGGCCTCGTACTCCCGCAGGAAAGAGTTGAGCTCCTGTAGGCTGATGTTGAAGGTCTCACTAAAGTTGAGGAGCGTCCCGTTCCAGCGGCCGTGAGCCCGCAGCTCCGAGGGCCTCTCTATGGCCGAGAAGACCGCAGCGCCGCACAGCAGGTACACCAGGATGAGCACGGCGAGCAGGACGAAGCGGCCGTTGTCCTCGTTCAGGTGCAGGGAGCGGCAGCCCTGCAGTCGCAGGTTGGGCATCATCCAAATTTCAGCACCACACGCGCGTCGGACAGCGACAAGCTCCACATCGAGTGCGGCGTTCACGGGTCGGCGGGCACGCTCTGGAAGTCACAGTCCTGCCCGTCCACTGCGCTCGGATGCAACATTTCGCCCCACTTTACTTTGCGCACCACATTGTAGTTGTTTCAGAGAGTGGTGATCTGCACTCCACATGCGGACGTAAGCGTGACGATCCACAAAGAGTTGAGGAGAAAAGCTCCAGGCGGGCGCAGAGTTTCATAATACACACATTCTCTTCCCACGGTTGTGTGGCAATGCAGTTGGTGGTAAGTGGACTGCAGACTGAATCCAACAAGGACCCGCGCGTTTTTGTGCACCAACAGGCAGCAGTATCCTTCGAGTCCCCTGCACCAACCCCCTCAGTCTCCACAAAAGACACAAAAAAAAAGAGAGAAAAAAAAAGGGAGGCGTAACTTACAGATTATCCCGCTGTCGATCTGGAATAAAGTCCTGTATCCTCAGGTTTGGTGTTCTGGGAGGAGCGGAGCCGCAGTCGTTGTGTGCGTGTTGTAGTGGCACGCTGAATCCCACCACAGCGCATATGGTGAGATCACTCTTCACTATAAAACGGGTCTTGTTCAGTTGGCAGAAAAAAAAAGAGGATTCCCGCGCTTCTCTAGTTGTCTTCAGACGGCACGGTGTGCTTTCCCCCTCCCGGACAGACTCATGCCAGGCGCGACCTCGATGTGCTTTTATCAAACTCATGTTTGCATTGCGGGTGCACATGCGGACATTTAAGAAAAAATGCTTGAGGTAGCCAATAAAAGTCTTAAGGAGGAGATAAAGACGCAGCGAAATTAAAAATTCAACGGGAAGGAAGCATCTGTGCAGAAAATCTGTAACACCAGAGAAGTGAAACCGATTAATCATCAGGACAATCACGTTAAAAATAACACATTCTAAATAAATACCTTGTTGTCTTGGTTTGCAAGAACTAACTTGCACAGAGCCTTGCAAAAGTATTCCACCTGAAAAGTGTGGTGTACATTTGTAGTCTATACTTTGTAGAACCACTTTCCTCTGCTATCTTAAGTGAAAGTCTTAAGTGAAATTGGATGTAGAGAGTCTGAACATGAAGACTTGCCACAGATTGTCAATTAGATTCAAGTCTGGGCTTTGACTAGATCTGAACTTCCACCTCAGTCCTTAGATTTTTTTTAAATATAATCTCCTTGCCTGCTCTATCAGTTCAAGTGCATGTCTTGGTTTGCAGATGTGCAATACCATATAGCTTCATAACTTCTATCTGGTTTAAACTTCTTGACCTCCAGCCTGTTTGGTCCTCCTTGGTTTTCATGATGCTGTTTGCTCTCCAACGCTCTCTGGCAAACCTCTGAGGTCTTTACAGAGTAGCTGTGTTTCTTTTATTGAGATTAAAATAGTCACAACTCTGTCAACTAATGAGGTTAAGCTTGTTTATATTTACGGATAAGACTAGAATACAAATACATGCAGCACATGTTAGATTTTTTTATTATTTTTCTAAAGGAAAACGTGTTACATACCAAGTTTGTGGCTGTAATGTGACAAAATATGAAAACAATTAAGAGGTGTGGTTTATTTTTGCAAGGATCTGTACATGCAGTAAAAATAAATAAATACAGAATTTCTGTTCTCAAGATAAAAGCTGCTGCATTTTGTTTCTTTCCACCTTGGAAAAGGGTTAATAGCGTCCCTCGGGGCACAAATGTGATCCACATTACGTGTGTCTTTGAACATTGGACACAGTGACATTAAGAAATTGGTTAAGGACAGATGGGTATGATCTCACCCTGATGCTGTCATCATTCAATTAATTTAAGATGAGAAATGATGCACTAAGTCTGTTCTTGAAGAAAGCAGCCTGGTGTGATGGGTGTTGTATGAAGCACTTCTTTGTTTCCAACTGTGTCTGACTGTAAAAGGAACAAAAAGAAATCAAGACTTTTCTCCACACAACAGATTCCCACAAATACTTTTTTCTTATTATAGTGGTGCACTGATTATCTCTAAATGACACGCTCCTTTCTTTCTATGTGCACTGTGGTGAATAATCAATTAAGAATCAATTACCTTCCAGAGGCTTGGAAAGGGTAAAGAAAATGCAAAATGGAGTAGAAACTCTCTGAAATTGTTCATCCATCCATCCATTTTCTGAGCACCCTTGTCCCTCAGTGGGGTCGGGAGGGGTGCTGGTGCCTATCTCCAGCTAACGTTCCGGGCGAGAGGCGGGGTACATCCTGGACAGGTCGCCAGTCTGTCGCAGTGAAATTGTTAATTTTTTTCTAAATAAATTTCTAAAAAGTCAAGACCACATGGAAGAAAGGCTTTGAGCAGAAAAGTAGCGGAAAATGCAGAATCAACAGGGCTGTGACAGGAGAGCTTTCCTTCTCCAGAGGGGAAGATGGCAGCAGGGTTGCACAGGGTGGCGTTATTGATTATGCTTTCTAATCTAGTTAATTGCCTTACAAATATAAAGGCTGACTGCAGAACAAGGGCACGCTCAGCACAATTATCTCAGTCACCCAGCCTGTCCTTGTCAAGTCTGATCTTCACCTGATCAGGAAACAATTAAAAAAGAAGATTTCAATAAAAAATTGAGTCTGTGGCCTGGATAAGAGGCTTATATATATATATATATACATATATATATATATATATATATAT